>NC_029786.2:34368916-34409490 GCF_000816755.2 Arachis ipaensis | reverse complement strand
TTCTGAAAGCATGTCAGAAGGACACTTTTTGGTCAGTTCCTTGTATATCTCCCAAGCTTCATATAGGGACTCACCTTTCTTTTGTCTGAAAGTTTGAACATCCACTCTAAGCTTGCTAAGCTTTTGAGGAGGAAAGAACTTGGCTAAGAAAGCCGTGACCAGCTTATCCCAATAGTTTAGGCTGTCTTTAGGTTGAGAGTCCAACCATATTCTAGCTCTGTCTCTTACAGCAAATGGGAAAAGCATAAGCCTGTAGACCTCGGGATCAACCCCATTGGTCTTAATAGTATCACAGATCTGCAAGAATTCAGTTAAGAACTGAAAAGGATCTTCTGATGGAAGTCCATAAAACTTGCAGTTTTGTTGCATCAGAGAAACTAATTGAGGTTTCAGCTCAAAATTGTTTGCTCCGATGGCAGGGATTGAGATGCTTCTTCCATGTAAATTGGAATTTGGTGCAGTAAAGTCACCAAGCATCTTCCTTGCATTGTTATTATTTTCGACCATGTCTCCTTCTTTTTCAAAAATTTTTGTAAAGTCCTCTTCAGAGTGTTGTGTTTTAGCTTCTCTTAGCTTCCTCTTCAGAGTCCTTTCAGGTTCAGGATCAGCCTTAACAAGAATGTTCTTATCCTTGTTCCTGCTCATGAAAAAGAAGAAAACAGAAAAGAAAATATGGAATCCTCTATGTCACAGTATAGAGATTCCTTTATGTGAGTAGAAGATATGAATAGAAGAAGGAGAATTCAAACACAAGGGTGAGGAGTAGGTTCGAATTCTTGGGTGAAAAAGGGATGTTAGTAGATAAATAAATAAATAGAAGGAGGTGAGGGAGAAGAATTTTCGAAAATTAGATAAAATAAAATAAAAGTATTTTTATTTTTAAATTAAAAATTAAAATTAAAATAAAAGTATTTTTATTTTTAAATTAAAAATTAAAATTAAAAATTCAAAAATTAAGCAAGGAAAATTCAATCAAATTAAATTAAATTTAAAATAAATAGTTAATTAAAAAGGAAATTTTAGAAAAAGGGGAAGGTGATTTTCGAAAATTAGAGAGAGAATTAGTTAGGTAGTTTTGAAAAAGATATGATTGAAACAAAAGGATAGGATTAATTGAAAAAGATTTGAAAATTAATTTTGAAAAGATAAGAAGTTAGAAAAGATTTTGAAATTGATTTTGAAAAAGATATCATTGAAACTTAATTTGAAAAAGATTTAAAAAAGAAATTTGAAAAGATTTGATTTTTGAAATCAAAGTTGATTACTTGACTAACAAGAAACTAAAAAGATATTATTCTAGAGTTTAAAGATTGAACCTTTCTTATTAGGCAAGTAACAAACTTAAAAATTTTGAATCAATCACATTAATTGTTAGCATTAATTTTGAAAATCTGAAATAAAAATAAGAAAAAGATTTTGAAAATAATTTTGAAAGTTTCGAAATTTATAAAAGAAAAATGAAAAAGATTTTATTTTTGAAAAAGATTTGAAAAAGATAGAATTTTTAAATTGAAAATTTGATTTGACTCATAAGAAATAACTAAATTTTAAAAAGTTTTGAAAAAGTCAACTCAAATTTTCAAAAATTTATGAGAGAATAAGGGAAAGATATTTTTTTTTTTTTTGAATTTTAATAAGGAAAGAGAAAAACATCAAAAAGACTGAAGACATAAAAATTTTGGATCAAAACAAAGGAAACATGCAAGAACACTTTGAATGCAAAGATGAACACCAAGAACACTTTGAAGATCATGATGAACATCAAGTATGTATTTTTGAAAAATTTTCAATAAAAGAAAGCATGCAAGACACCAAACTTAGAAATTTTTAATATTTAGACACTAAGAATTCAAGAATGCATATAAAAAATAAGAAAAGACACAAAACAAGAAAATATGAAGATCAAACAAGAGGATTCATCAAGAACAACTTGAAGATCATGAAGAATGCATGATGAATTTTCGAAAAATGCAAGAAATTTTAAAAACATGCAATTGACACCAAACTCAAAATTTGACTCAAGACTCAAACAAGAAACACAAAAATTATTTTTGATTTTATGATTTTATTAATTTTTTTTGGTATTTTTCGAAAATTATTTTGGAAAAGAAAATAAGGATTTCAAAATTTTTAATAAGAATTCCAAGAATCTTGCAATGTTAGTCTAAAGCTCCGGTCCAGGAATCAGACATGGCTTACTAGCCAGCCAAGCTTTCAGTGAAAGCTCCGGTCCAAAACACTAGACATGGCCAATGGCCAGCCAAGCTTCAGCATACATAGTTCAAGCATGTGAAGAAGAAGCCTCAGTCCAAAAGAATTTAGACATGGCTTTACAGCCAGCCAGGATTTAACATATCCCATGAAATTCCAGAATTCCTTCTTATAAATTTTGAAGCCATAGAATAATTTATTTTTTTGAAAAATTCTTTTTTTTTTTGAAAACTTTTTGAAAATAAAAAGAATAAAAACAAAAACTTAAAATTAAAATAAAATTACCTAATCTGAGCAACAAGATGAACCGTCAGTTGTCCAAACTCGAACAATCTCCGGCAACAGCGCCAAAAACTTGGTGCGCAGAAATCGTGACGGTTCCATTCCTTGGTAACGGCACTAAAAACTCAATACGCACATTCATAATCTTAGTTCTTTGTCACAACTTCGCACAACTAACCAGCAAGTGCACTGGGTCGTCCAAGTAATAAACCTTACGTGAGTAAGGGTCGATCCCACAGAGATTGTAGGCTTGAAGCAAGCTATGGTCACCTTGTAAATCTCAGTCAGGCGGATTCAATTGATTATAGAGATTTACTAATTAAAAGAAAAATATAAAATAAAGATAGTGATACTTATGTAATTCATTGGTGAGAATTTCAGATAAGCGTATAGAGATGCGTTCGTTCCTCTTGAACCTCTGCTTTCCTATTATCTTCATCCAATCATTCATACTCCCTTCTATGGCAAGCTGTATGTTAGGCATCACCGTTGTTAATGGCTACATCCTGTCCTCTCAGTGAAAATGGTCCAATGCGCTGTCACTACATGGCTAATCATCTGTCGGTTCTCGATCATACTGGAATAGGATCCATTGATCCTTTTGCGTCTGTCACTACGCCCAACACTCGCGAGTTTGAAGCTTGTCGCAGCCATCCCTTCCCAGATCCTACTCGGAATACCACAGACAAGGTTTAGACTTTTCGGATCTCAAGAATGGCCGTCCATGGATTCTAACTTATACCACGAAGATTCTGATTAAGGAATCCCAGAGATACTCATTCAATCTAAGGTAGAACGGAAGTGGTTATCAGGCACGCGTTCATAGTTGGGAATGATGATGACTGTCACGATCATCACATTCATATTGAAGTGCGAATGAATATCTTAGAATCGGAATAAGCTTGAATTGAATAGAAAAATGATAGTACTTTGTATTAATTCATGAGGAATAGTAGAGCTCCACACCTTAATCTATGGTGTGTAGAAACTCTACCGTTGAAAATACATAAGTGATGAAGGTCCAGGCATGGCCGAGAGGCCAGTCCCAAAACGTGATCTAAAGATGAAACTAAAGATGTAAATACAATAGTAAAAAGTCCTATTTATGCTAAACTAGTTACTAGGGTTTACAGAAATGAGTAAATGATGCAGAAATCCACTCCTGGGGCCCACTTGGTGTGTGCTTGGGCTGATCATTGAGCTTTACACGTGTAGAGGCTTCTCTTGGAGTTGAACACCAGTTTGTAACCTGTTTCTGGCGTTTAACTCCACTTTGCAACCTGTTTCTGGCGTTTAACTCCAGAATGTAGCATGGAACTGGTGTTGAACGCCATTTTGAGTCGTCTAAACTCGAGCGAAGTATGGACTATTATATATTTTTGGAAAGCCCTATATGTCTACTTTCCAACGCAATTAAAAGCGCACCATTTGGAGTTCTATAGCTCTAGAAAATCCACTTTGAGTGCAGAGAGGTCAGAATCCAACAGCATCTGCAGTCCTTCTTCAACCTCTGAATCTGATTTTTGCTCAAGTCCCTCAATTTCAGCCAGAAAATACCTGAAATCATAGAAAAACACACAAACTCATAGTAAAGTCCAGAAATATGATTTTTATTTAAAAACTAATAAAAATATGCTAAAACCTAACTGAATTATACAGAAAACTATGTAAAAACAATGCCAAAAAGCGTATAAATTATCCGCTCATCAGTGGTGAATCATCAACTTCAACTAACTCATACTCAGAAATAAGATCCAGAATATCATCAAGTACCTCAGCTTCCAGTACCTCTTGAACAAATGGTTGAACAACATCAACTCTCATACACCCTTCAGAATCACTAGGGTGTTTAAGAGCTTCAAATACATTAAGGACCACCTGCTCTTCATTGACCTTCAGGATTAATTCACCCTTTTGCACATCAATCAAAGCTCTACCTGTAGCTAAAAATGATCTACCAAGAATAATAGAGTACTTTGCATCCTCTTCACAAAATCAGCAAGAAAAATAAATGGTCCTACTTTCACAAGTAAATCCTCAATAACACCCACATGAAATTTAATAGAAAGATCAGCAAGTTGAAGAGAAATACGAGTGGGTTTTACCTTCTCAATTTGGAGCTTTTTCATCATTGAAAGTGACATGTGATTGATGCTAGCTCCAAGATCACATAAAGCTCTCTGAATGGTGACATTCGAATGGTGCAAGGAATTACAAAGCTCCTCGGATCTTGCATCTTCTCAGGAAGGTTATGTTGAATAATAGCAGTGCATTCCTTGGTTAACACCACTGTTTCTTGTTCCTTCCAATTCCTCTTGTTAGTCAATAATTCTTTAATGAATTTAGCATAGAGAGGCATTTGCTCAAGGGCCTCTGCAAAAGGAATGTTGATCTACAGCTTCTTGAAGACTTCTAAAAATCTAGAAAATTGCTTGTCCTTAGAAGCCTTCTGAAGCCTTTGATGATATGGCATTTTTAGCTTGTATTTAGGAGCCTTTGGCAATATAGGATAAGTGTCAAGACATTCTGGGAATGGGTTGTCCACACGCTTTGGAGGGGCATGCTCTACTTCTTCCTTCTTCTCCTCTGGAGCTTCTTTTTCAACTAGCTCTTCATTGACCTTGGTCTCAGAACCAGCTACTTTACCACTTCTCAATTGAATAGCCTTGCAATCTTCTCTTGGGTTCACCACTATATCACTAGGAAATATACTTGAAGAACTCTCAAGTATTTGCTTGCTCAATTGGCCCATTTGCACCTCCAAGTTTCCTGCATAAAACTATTCATCATTGTCTCCCAGTTAGAATTCTGCTGAGGCTGAGAATTTGTCTACTGAGGTGGTTGTTGTTGATGAGACTGAAATTGGCGATTATTATGATTATTTTGCTGAAACCTCCTTGAGAATTATTGTTGAAATTCTGAGATCTCTGAGGTTAGTCTCTCCATCTAAAATTTGGGTGATTTCTCCACCCTTGATTGTAGGTCTTAGAATATGGATCATTATTGGGGTTTCTAGGAGCACTCCCCATGTAATTGACCTATTCAGAAGAAGATTGAGCATAATCATAATTCTCATTTTGCATAAAATTACCTGTCATGTCATAAGGGACCTCTTGAGGTGCATTCTGAGTGTTGACAGCTGAAACTTGCATTCCACTCAACTGTTGAGTAATTAGACTTATTTGCTGAGACAAAAGTTTGCTCTGAGCAAGAAGAGCATCAACATCTTCCACTTCCAAAATGCCTCTCTTCTGAGAGGTCTTAGAGTTTATAGAATTCCTGTTGAAAGAATATAAGTATTGGTTGTTAGCAACCAACTCAATAAGCTTAGTAGTCTTCTGTTGAAAGAACCACCTGCAGAATTATCTAAGCACATCTTGGACATTTCACATAAGCCCTCATAAAAGATATCCAACTGAATCCATCTAGAGAACATGTCTGGAGGGCATTATCTAGTCAGTAGCTTGAATCTCTCCCACGATACATAAAGGGTCTCACTATCTTTCTATCTGAAAGTCTGAACCTCCACCCTTAGGTGGTTAGCTTTTGAGGTGGGAAAAATTTAGTCAGAAATCCAGTGATAACCTTATCCCAAGTATCCAAACTCTCCTTAGATTGAGAATCTAACCACAGCTTTGCTCTATCCTTCATAGCAAATGGGAAGAGCATGAGTTTGTACACCTCAAGATTCACTCCATTGGTCTTCACAGTATCACAAATCTATAGAAAATCAGAAATAAATTGATTTAGATCTTCTTCAGGGAGTCCATGATACTAACAGTTTTGTTGCACAAGAGTAACTAGTTGTGGCTTCAGTTCAAAGTTATTTGCAGTTATAGGAGGCACCACAACACTTTTGCCATAAAGATCTGCATTAGAAGCAGTGTAAGAGCCAAGCACTCTTCTAGGTTACTCATTCCCATTCGGATTAGTCACAATGGCATTAGCAGCATTATTATGATCCATGGTGGACTCTGCAGCCTTGTAAAGTCTTGCTTGTTGTAAACGCCGCCTCAAAGTCCTTTCAAGTTTAGGATCAAAGACTAAAAGAGGTTCTTTGTCCCTGTTCCTGCTCATAAATAGATAGAAGACAAGAAAGAATGGGATTCTCTATGTCAGAGTATAGAGAATTCCCAGTGAGGTAACCTGTGTATAGAAATAAAATAAAAACGCTAAATAAAATAAACACCAAT
The DNA here is from genome assembly GCF_000816755.2 of Arachis ipaensis. NCBI lineage: Eukaryota > Viridiplantae > Streptophyta > Magnoliopsida > Fabales > Fabaceae > Arachis > Arachis ipaensis. The sequence goes on along the minus strand of NC_029786.2, from coordinate 34,402,804 downwards.
AATTCGAAAATGACTATTAAAATAGGACAGAAAATTTGAAATTATTAAACCGAATAATTAAGAAAATTTAAAATAAAAATAACTAGAGAACATCAAACTTAATTTCAGAAATTTAGGAAAAATAAAGCCAGAAATATTCGAAAATTTAGGGTGCAAAATTAAATAAATTTAAAGCTAAAACGCCTAATCTAAGCAATCAAACAACTATAGTTGTCAATCACAGTCAATCCCCGGCAACGGTGCCAAAAACTTGGTGTAGAATTTATAACCCGCAAACTAACCGGTAAGTGCACTGGGTCGTACCAAGTAATACCTCAGGTGAATGAGGGTCGATCCCACGATGATTGATGGACTAAGCAACAATGGTTAAGTAATTTACTTAGTTAGACAGCAGAAAATGGTGTTTTGAGAGTTCAAATGCATTAACAGTAAATTCAGAATATCAGAAAGCAAGCAGTAAACAAGTTGTGAATAATATATGGAGAAACAGTTAAGGCTTCAAAGTTATCTATTTTTCGGATTGACTTTTCTTACTAACTATTTTAATCATGCAAGATTTAATTCTTAGTAAACTGTATGTGACTAACTTAGACCTTTTTGGTCTCCTCTAAAATTCATCAACCGCCAATTCCTTGGTCACTTAATTCCAATTAGAGAGTGAAGTTCAATTCTAGTTTATATGCCACAGAAATCCTAATTACCCAAATATAAGAGGATTATATGTCACGTATCCCGTTAAATCCAGATAATTAGAAAATTAGGAGAATATGTTTTCAAGTTGTTGTTCAAGTAAAGAGCTTTTCCAAGTCATAGAAGAACTCAATTAGAACCAAGGTTATACTTCTGTTCCACCCAGATTCATAAAATAAAGAACGAAAACAAAACTTGAGTTATAAATCAGTACATGAATTAAAATAGAAAAGCAACAGTATCAATCCATACAATAGACAGAGCTCCTAACCTTAACAGTGGAGGTTTAGTTGCTGTGGTTCATAGAGAAAACTTGGATTCAGAAAAACTGTAAATTACGGAATGAGGAAGAAGAGAAGAGAAGAACCCGAAGGGCTGATTCTTTTCCCTTTTATATCTAATCCAAATTAATGTAAAATATATTTTCTAAAAACTAAATAATATCTTTTCCTAATTGTAAAAGAAAAAGTCTAAATCAAAACCACTAATTGATTCGTGTAGCCTTATGTAGAACGAATGGAGACCACCATTGTACTAAGGGTTGGCGCCAAACTTGGAAGAATCTAAGTTTGGCATGGAGTGGACAGCACATACTCCCTTGGCATTCTTCATTGTGGCACCAAACTTGGAAGAATCCAATTTTGGCGTGGAGATTGTGCGCAAGGCTTTCTTTGGAGTCCTTCTGTTGGCGCCGAACTTAAGAAAACTCAAGTTTGGCGTGGAGATGGCAGTGCAGGCCTTTCTTAGAGCCTTTGATTTGGCACCGAACTTGAGTAAACTCAAGTTCGGCGTGGAGATGGCAGTGTGAATTCTCCTTGGAGCTTCTGGGTGGTGCCAAACTTGGATGGGGATGGCAGCAGGCTTCCTCGAGCTTTCTTGTTGTGGTGCCAAACTTGGAAGAATCCAAGTTTGGCGTGGAGTTGCCAGCTTTTAACTCTAATCTCTCCTTGCTCCATCCTTGGCTCCAACTCTGTCAAATTCATCCAAAACGCTACCTGAAATAAACAGAATTGCACACAACTCAAAGTAGCACCCATAGTGGCTAAAATATATCAAATCTTGATTCAAGTTAGCAATTCAAGTGCAAATTCACTAGAAAAATATAGAGAAGATGCTCACGCATCATTAAGCCATTTTTGTAACTTATTTATTTGTATGGGGCAGTTTGGGCCATGTTAAGCTGTTTTTGTGACTTATTTGTTTTGATGGAGCCGTTTGGGCCGTGTTAAGCTATTTTCGTGACTAACTTATTTTGGTCACGGATATTCGTGTTTGTCTGGCCTCGGGGGTAATCGGTCTCCGGTGCTAGCCGTGTACGGTTCATGCCATCGGTTAAAGCAGTATTAAGAAAAAGGAGAAAATAAACTTTTTATTAAAATGTTTGGGCCTCGTTAAAACATCTCGAAATAGGTGGGAAAGAATACCCAACAGTGATAAATGGAAAACAAATAAAATAAAAGAAAGACAAGGAAAAACTAAAATACAATGCTTTCCAACTTTGAGTTTGGTGTTTCTTAGTGTAGTAGCACTGTAGATTGGCAGCGTTCCAGGTTCTTGGTATTATGTTCCATCAAGCCGTTCAAGTTTGTAGGCTCCTTTTCCAATTACAGTTTTATTCCGATAGGGGCTTTCCTAGTTGGGGGTGAGTTTTCCTTCCCCGAGAGTGGGGGGACTGATGTTGTTCCATTGCAAGACGAGGTCGTCAGGTCTGAAGTCTCCTCGGATTATGCCATGATTGTACCTTAGGCTTATTCTTTGTTTTAAAGCCAGCTCTCGCAGGTAGGCTATGCCTCTGACCTCGTCTGTGAGGTCCCGTTCTACTTCTTCATCATTTCCTTCGACGGTTCTTCATGGGCTGGGGTTTCTAACTTCAACCAGGATGACGGCCTCTAGGCCGTAAGTTAGCCAGAAGGGGGTTTCTCCAGTTGAAGTTTGGGGAGAGGTTCAGTATGACCAGAGGACTGATTCGAGCTCGTCATCCCATAGTCCTTTGGCTTCGTCAAGTTGCTTCTTAAGGCCCTTTACTATTATTTTGTTGGCCGATTCGACTTTCTCGTTTGTCTGTGGGTATTCCACTAAACTGAATCGATGTGAGATGTGGAGTCCTTCTAGGAACTCTCTGAATCGCTTGTCAGTGAATTAGGTTCTGTTATCTGAGATTATGACCTCGGGAATCCCAAATCAGGTTATGACGTTCCTTTAGAAGAACTTTCGGCATTTGGCAGCCGTGATGGAGACCAAGGGTTCGGCTTTGATCCACTTAGTGTAGTAGTCGATGGCAACGATGGGGTATCGGAGTTGTCTGCGAGCTGTGGGAAAAAGGGCCAACAAGGTCAATACCACACGTTCCGAAGGATCGATCAGCTGTTATAGTGCTGAGCTGGTGTGGGGCGGCTTGGTAAAAATCGGAATGGATTTCGTATGCCGTAATTTTTAACTAGTTGGAGGGAGTCCTTTATGATGGAAGGCCAGAAGTAGCCTAATCGGATAACTTTTTGGGCCAGGGCTTTCTCTCCTACATGGTGACCACAACAACCTTCGTGGATTTCACGAAGTATGTAGTCCATGCCGCCGGGTTCTACGCACTTGAGGAGGGTTGCGAGAGTCCGCGCTTATAAAGCTGGCCCACTATGGTGGTGTAGTTCGTGGCTTCCCGTTTCAAGCGTTTTGCTTCCTTGGGTCCTCGGGTAATGTTCTGTTCATGAGGTATTGAAGGATCGGGGAGGTCCATGAGTTTTGGCTTGACATTGGGAGGTCGACCGTGGTTGTGACCGAGATAGACGGTGTTTTGATGACCTCCTGGATCAGTTACCTATTTTTTTACCCTAGCTTGGTGCTTGCTAGCTGGTACACGAAATCGTGATCGCACACTTTTCACACAACTCCGTGCAGCTGACCAGCAAGTGCACTAGGTCGTCCAAGTAATACCTTACGTGAGTAAGGATCGATCCCACGGAGATTGTCGGCTTGAAGCAAGCTATGGTCATCCTTGTAAATCTCAGTCAGGCGAAAAGCGTATGGAGATGCTTATTGCTTCTGAACCTCTGCTTTCCTATTGCTTTCATTCAATCATGCGTATTCCCTTCCATGGCAAGCTGTATGTTGGGGGATCACCGTTGTCAATGGCTACCGTCTGTCTTCTCAGTGAAAATAGTCCAAATGTGCTGTCACCGCACGACTAATCATCTGTCAGTTCTCACTTATGTTGGAATAAGATCCATTGATCCTTTTGCGTCTGTCACTACGCCCAACACTCGTGAGTTTGAAGCTCATCACAGTCATCCCATCCCAGATCCTACTCAGAATACCACAGACAAGGTTTAGACTTTCTGAATCTCAAGAATGCTGCCAATTGATTCTAGCTTATACCATGAAGACTCTGATTTCACGGAATGGAAGGTTCTGTTGTCAGGAGAAGCAACCATGCGTCGTGAATCAGGAGGCTTAGAGATATGCATTCAAGCTTGTTTTCATGTAGAACAGAAGTGGTTGTCAGGCACGCGTTCATCAGTGAGAATGGTGATGAGTGTCATATAATCATCACATTCATCATGTTCTTGTGTGCGAATGAATATCTTAAACAAGAATAAGCTTGAATTGAATAGAAAAACAATAGTAATTGCATTAATCCATGAAGAACAGCAGAGCTCCATACCTTAATCTATAGGGTGTAGAAACTCCACCGTTGAAAATACATAAGTGACAATGGTGTTCATTGGCTTAGGCCCCAGAGAGGGAACCAGAATAACCAAGATGAAAAAACAATAGTAAAAGGTCCTATTTATAATGAACTAGTAACCTAGGGTTTACAGAAACAAGTAAATGATGTAGAAATCCACTTCCGGACCCACTTGGTGTGTGCTTGGACTGAGCATTGAAGCTTTCACATGTAGAGACTTTTCTTGGAGTTAAACGCCAACTCTGGTGCCAGTTTGGGCATTTAACTCCAGCTTTTATGCCAGTTCTGGAGTTAAACGCCAGAATAGGGTAGAAAGTTGGCGGTTAAACGCCAGTTTACGTTATCAAAACTCGGACAAAGTATGGACTATTATATATTGCTGAAAAGCCCAAGATCTCTACTTTCCAACGCAATTGAGAGCGCGCCAATTGGGCTTCTGTAGCTCGAGAAAATTCATCTCGAGTGAAGCAGGGTCAGAATCCAATAGCATCTGCAGTTCTTTTTCAGCCTCTGAATCAGATTTTTGCTCAGGTCCCTCAATTTCAGCCAGAAAATATCTGAAATCACAGAAAAACACACAAACTCATAGTAAAGTCCAGAAATGTGAATTTTTCATAAAAACTAATAAAAATATACTAAAAACTAACTAAAACATACTAAAAACTATGTAAAAACAGTACCAAAAAGCGTATAAATTATCCGCTCATCACAATACCAAACTTAAATCGTTGCTTGTCCCCAAGAAACTAAAAATAAAGTAGGATAAAAAGAAGAGAATATACAATAAATTTCAGAAATATCTATGAAGATCAGTCTTAATTAGATGAGCGGGGTTATTAGCTTTTTGCTTTTGAACAGTTTTGGCATCTCACTTTATCATTTGAAGTTCAGAATGATTGGCATCTATAGGAACTCAGAATTTAGATAGTGTTATTGATTCTCCTAGTTCAGTATGTTGATTCTTGAACACAACTACTTTATGAGTTTTGGCCGTTACCCTAAGCATTTTATTTTCCAGTATTACCACCAGATACATAAATGCCACAGATACATAACTGGGTGAACCTTTTCAGATTGTGACTCAACTTTGCTAGAATCCCCAATTAGAGGTGTCCAGAGATTTTAAGCACACTCTTTTTGCTTTGGACCACGACTTTAACCGCTCAGTCTCAAGCTTTTCACTTGACACCTTCACGCCACAAGCACATGGTTAGGGACAGCTTGGTTTAGCCGCTTAGGCCAGGATTTTATTCCTTTAGGCCCTCCTATCCATTAATGCTCAAAGCCTTGGATCCTTTTTATTTTACCCTTGCCTTTTGGTTTAAAGAGTTACTGGCCTTTTCTGCTTGCTTTTTCTTTTTCTTTCTTTTTATTTTTTTTGCCTTTTTTTTCGCATGCTTTGTTCTTCACTGCTTTTTCTTGCTTCAAGAATCAATTTTATGATTTTTCAAATTATCAATAACATTTATCCTTTTTCATTATTCTTTCAAGAGCCAACAATTTTAACATTCATAAATAACAAATTCAAAAATATGCATTGTTCAAGCATTCATTCAGAAAAACAAAAAATATTGCCACCACATCAAAATAATTAAGCTATTTTAAAATTCAAAATTCATGTATTTCTTTTTCTTTTGCAATTAAAAACATTTTTCATTTAAGAAGGGTGATGGATTCATAGGACATTCATAGCTTTAAGGCATAGACACTAGACACTAATAATCATGTAATAAAGACACAAACATAGATAAGACATAAAGCATAGGGAATGAAAAACAAAAAAAATAGGAACAAGGAATTTAAAGAACGGGTCCACCTTAGTGATGGCGGCTAGTTCTTCCTCTTGAAGATCTTATGGAGTGCTTTAGCTCCTCAATGTCTCTTCCTTGCCTTTGTTGTTCCTCCCTCATGGCTCTTTGGTCTTCTCTAATTTCATGGAGGACGATGGAATGCTCTTGGTGCTCCACCCTTAGTTGTCCCATGTTGGAACTCAATTCTCCTAAGGAGGTGTTGATTTTCTCCCAATAGTTTTGTGGAGGAAAGTGCATCCCTTGAGGCATCTCAGGGATTTCATGATGAGGAACTTTCTCATTCTCTTATTGAGGTCCATGAGTGGGCTCTCTTGTTTGCTCCATCCTCTTTCTAGTGATGGGCTTTTGAGATGAATCTCTCCATCTCCCATGACTCGGAGGTGGAAGCAATTGCCTTCCCTTACCTCTTTCTAGAGGTTTCTCCGGCCTTAGGTGTCATTAATGGTTATGGAAAAACAAAAAAGCAGTGCTTTTTCCACACCAAACTTAAAAGGTTTTCTCGTCCTCGAGCAAAAGAAGAAAGAAGAGAGGAGAAAGAGAAGAAAATGGAGGAGATGGAGAGGTGTGAGTGTGTCGGACAAAGGGGGAAAGAAATGTGTATTAGGGGTTGGGTTTGGGAGGGAAAGTGGTGAAGATGTGATGGAAAAGAGAGATGGAGGTGATTGGTGAAGGGTATTTGGGGAAGGGTGTTATTGGAAAGTGTGAAGAAGAGAGAGAGTGAGTTGAGGTAGGTGGGGATCCTGTAGGGTCCATGGTGCACGAAATTGTGATCATCAACAATGGCGCCAAAGGACTTGGAGCTCTTAAACATGAATCACACTTTGTCACAATTCCGCACAACTAACCAGCAAGTGCACTGGGTCGTCCAAGTAATACCTTACGTGAGTAAGGGTCGATCCCACGGAGACTGTCGGCTTGAAGCAAGCTATGGTCACCTTGTAAATCTCAGTCAAGCGAATTCAGATGGTGATGGAGAATTGATAATTAAAAGATAAATAAAACATAAAATAAAGATAGAAATACTTATGTAATTCTTTGGTTGGAATTTCAGATAAGCGTATGAAGATGCTTTGTTCCTCCTGAACCTCTGCTTTCCTTTTGCCTTCTTCCAATCATTCATACTCCTTTCCATGGCAAGATTTATGTTGGGCATCACCGTTGTCAATGGCTACTTCCCGTTCTCTCAGTGAAAACGTTCCAAATGCGCTGTCACCGCACGGCTAATCATCTATTGGTTCTCGATCATGCTGGAATAGGATCCATTGATCCTTTTGCGTCTATCACACGCCCAATAATCGCGAGTTTCAAGCTCGTCACAGTCATCCCTTCTCAGATCCTACTCAGAATACCACAGACAAGGTTTAGATGTTCCAGATCTCAGGAATGGCCGCCAATAATTCTAGCCTATACCACGAAGGTTCCAATCTCAGATTAGAAGCCCAAGAAATACACATTCAAGCTTGTTTGCATGTAGAACGGAAGTGGTTGTCAGTCACGCGTTCATAGGTGAGAATGGTGATGAGTGTCACATAATCATCACATTCATCATGTTCTTGGGTGCGAATGAATATCTTGGAGAAGAAATAGACTTGAGTTGAATAGAAAAATAATAGTACTTGTATTAATTCATGAAGAACAGCAGAGCTCCACACCTTAATCTATGGTGTGTAAAAAATCCACCGTTGAAAATATAAAAGTGATAATGGTGTAAGCATGGCCGAATGTCCAACCTCCAAGGTCTAGGGACTAGACGTCCAAAGATCTCTCCCAACACAATAGCAAAAGGTCCTATTTATAGAAAACTAGTAGCCTAGGGTTACAGAAATAGGTAATTAATGCAGAAATCTTCTTCCGGGCCCACTTGGTGTGTGCTTGGGCTGAGCATTGAATCTTTCATGTGTAGAGACTTTTCTTGGAGTTAAACACCAGCTTTTGTGCCAGTTTGGGCGTTTAACTCCAGCTTTTGTGCCAGTTTCGGCGTTAAATGCCAGAATTCTTGAGCTGATTTGGAACGCCTGTTTGGGCCATCAAATCTCAGAAAAAGTATGAACTATTATATATTGCTGGAAAGCCCAGAATGTCTACTTTCCAACGCAATTGAGAGCGCTCCAATTGGGCTTCTTTAGCTCCAGAAAATCTACTTCGAATGCAGGGAGGTCAGAATCCAACAGCATCTGCAATCCTTTTTCAGCCTCTGAATCAGATTTTTGCTCAGGTCCCTCAATTTCAGCCAGAAAATACCTGAAATCACAGAAAAACACACAAACTCATAGTAAAGTCCAGAAAAGAGATTTTTATTTAAAAACTAATAAAAATATAATAAAAACTAATTAAAATATACTAAAAACATACTAAAAATAATGGCAAAAAGCGTATAAATTATCCGCTCATCACAACACCAAACTTAAATTGTTGCTTGTCCCCAAGCAACTGAAAATTAAATAGGATAAAAAGAAGAGAATAGACAATGAATTCCAAAAACATCTATGAAGATCAGTATTAATTAGATGAGCGGGGCTTTTAGCTTTTTGCTTCTGAACAGTTTTGGCATCTCACTTTATCCTTTGAAGTTCAGAATGATTGGCATCTATAGGAACTTAGAATTCAGATAGTGTTATTGATTCTCCTAGTTAAGTATGTTGATTCTTGAACACAGCTACTTTATGAGTCTTGGCCGTGACCCTAAGCATTTTGTTTTCCAGTATTACCACCGGATACATAAATGCCACAGACACATAATTGGGTGAACCTTTTCAGATTGTGACTCAGCTTTGCTAGAGTCCCCAATTAGAGGTGTCCAGAGCTCTTAAGCACACTCTTTTTGCTTTTGGACCACGACTTTAACCGCTCAGTCTCACGTTTTCACATGACACCTTCACACCACAAGCACATGGTTAGGGACAGCTTGATTTAGCCACTTAGGCCAGAATTTTATTCCTGTGGGCCCTCCTATCCACTGATGCTCAAAGCCTTGGATCCTTTTTATCACCCTTGCCTTTTGGTTTAAAGGGGTATTGGCTTTCTCTGCTTGCTTTTCTCTTTCTTTCTTTTTCTTTTCTCTTTTTTTTCGCCTCTTTTTTTCCTTCTGCAAGATTTTCACTGCTTTTTCTTGCTTCAAGAATCAATTTTATGATTTTTCAGATCATTAGATAACATTTCTCCTTTTCCCATCATTCTTTCAAGAGCCAATAATTTTAACATTCATAAACAATCAAATTTAAAAATATGCACTGTTCAAGCATTCATTCAGAAAAACAACAGTATTGCCACCACATCAAAATAATTAAACTGTTTTAAAATTTGAAATTCATGCACTTCTTTTTCTTTTTCAATTAAAAATATTTTTCATTTAAGAAAGGTGATGGATTCATTTACATAGCTTCAAGTCATAGACACTAAGACACTAATGATCATGTAATAAAGACACAAACATAAATAAACATAAGGCATAATTTTCGAAAAACAGAAAATAAAGAACAAGGAAATTAAAGAACGGGTCCACCTTAGTGATGGCGGCTTGTTCTTCCTCTTGAAGATCTTATGGAGTGCTTGAGCTCCTCAATGTCTCTTCCTTGCCTTTATTGCTCTTCTCTCATGGTTCTTTGGTCTTCTCTAATTTCATGGAGGAGGATGGAAAGCTCTTGGTGCTCCATCCTTAGTTGTCCCATGTTGGAACTTAATTCTCCTAGGGAGGTGTTGATTTTCTCCCAATAGTTTTGTGGAGGAAAATGCATCCCTTGAGGCATCTCAGGGATTTCATGATGAGGAGTTTCCTCATGCTCTTGTCCATGAGTGGGATCTCTTGTTTGCTCCATCATTTTCTTAGTGATGGGCTTGTCCTCATCAATAAGGATGTCTTCGTCTATGATAATTCTAGCTGAATTGCAGATGTGACAAATGAGATGAGGGAAGGCTAACCTTGCCACAGTAGAGGACTTGTCCGCCACCTTGTAGAGTTCTTGGGATATAACCTCATGAACTTCTACTTCCTCTCTAATCATGATGCAATGAATCATGATAGTCCGGTCTATAGTAACTTCAGACCGGTTGCTAGTGGGAATGATTGAGCGTTGGATGAACTCCAACCATCCCCTAGCCACAGGCTTGAGGTCATGCCTTTTTAGTCGAACTGGCTTCCCTCTTGAATCTCTCTTCCATTGAGCGCCCTCTTCACAGATGTCCATAAGGACTTGGTCCAACCTTTGATCAAAGTTGACCCTTCTAGTGTATGGGTGTGCATCTCCTTGCATCATGGGCAAGTTGAATGCCAACCTTACATTTTTCGGACTAAAGTCTAAGTATTTTCCTCGGACCATTGTAAGCCAATTCTTGGGGTCCGGGTTCACACTTTGATCATGGTTCTTGGTCATCCATCCATTGGCATAGAACTCTTGAACCATTAAGATTCTGACTTGTTGAATGGGGTTGGTGAGAACTTCCCAACCTTTTCTTCGAATCTCATGTCGAATCTCCGGATATTCACCCTTTTTGAGCTTGAAAGGGACCTCGGGGATCACTTTCTTCTTGGCCACAACTTCATAGAAGTGGTCTTGATGCACCCTTGAGAGGAATCTCTCCATCTCCCATGACTCGGAGGTGGAAGCTTTTGCCTTTCCTTTCCTCTTTCTAGAGGATTCTCCAGCCTTTGGTGCCATTAATGGTTATGGAAAAACAAAAAAGCTTTAGCTTTTACCACACCAAACTTAGAAGGTTGCTCATCCTCGAGCAAAAGAAGAAAGAAGGGAGTAGAAGAAGAAGAAATAGAGGAGATAGAGAGGGGCTTAGTGTTTCGGCCAAGAAGGAGAAGTAGTGTGTATGTTGTGTGAAAATGAAGGAGTGAAGATGGGTTTATATAGGAGTGGAGAGGGGGGTATAGTTCGGCCATTATGGGTGGGTTTGGGTGGGAAAGTGGTTTGAATTTGAATGGTGAGGTAGGTGGGGTTTTATGAATGATGGATGTGAGTGATGAAGAGAATGGTGGGATTTGATAGGTGAGGGATTTTGGGGAAGAGGTATTGAGGTGATTGGTGAATGGGTGAAGAAGAGAGAGAGAGGTGGGGTAGGTGGAGATCCTGTGGGGTCCACAGATCCTGAGGTGTCAAGGATTTCTCATCCCTGCACCATGTGGCGTGCAAAATGCCCCTTGCTGCTAATCCTGGCGTTTAACGCCAGCTTCTTGCCCATTCCTGGTGTTAAACGCCAGTCTGGTGCCCATTTCTGGCGTTAAACGCCCAGAATGGTGCCAGACTGGGCATTTAACGCCCATTCTGCTACCCTTACTGGCGTTTAAATGCCAGTAAGTTTCTCCTCCAGGGTGTTCTATTTTTCATTCTATTTTTTCTTCTGTTTTTAATTTTTCAATTGTTTTTGTGACTTCACATGATCATCAACCTACAGAAAACATAAAATAACAAAAGAAAATAGAAATTTAACATAGATAAGTAAAAATTTGGTTGCCTCCCAACAAGCGCTTCTTTAATGTCAATAGCTTGACAGTGGCTCTCAAAGAGCCTCACAGATGTTCAGAGCAATGTTGGAACCTCCCAACACCAAAATTAGAGTTTGATTGTGGGGCTCTGTTTGACTTTGTATTGAGAGAAGCTCTTCATGCTTCCTCTCCATGGTTACAGAGGGATATCCTTGAGCTTTAAACACAAGGGAGTCTTCATTCACTTGAATGATCAATTCTCCTCTGTCAACATCAATCACAGCTTTTGCTGTGGCTAGGAAGGGTCTGCCAAGGATGATAGATTCATCTATACACTTCCCAATCTCTAGGATTATGAAGTCAGTAGGCATGTAGTGGCCTTCAACCTTTACCAAGACATCCTCTACAAGTCTATAAGCCTGTTTCTTTGAATTGTCTGCCATCTCTAGTGAGATTCTAGCAGCTTGTACCTCAATGATCCCTAGCTTCTCCATTATAGAGAGAGGCATAAGGTTTATACTTGACCCCAGGTCACATAGAGCCTTCTCAAAGGTCATGATGACTATGGTACAAGGGATTGAGAATTTTCCAGGGTCTTGTCTCTTCAGAGGTAATTTCTGCCTAGTCAAGTCATCCAGTTCTTTGATGAGCAATGGAGGTTCATCCTCCCAAGTCTCATTACCAAACAACCTGGCATTTAGCTTCATGATTGCTCCAAGGAACTTAGCAACTTGCTCTTCACTAACATCTTCATCCTCTTCAGAGGAAGAATACTCATCAGAGCTCATGAATGGCAGAAGTAAATTCAATGGAATCTCCATGGTCTCTGTGTGAGCCTCAGATTCTCATGGTTCCTTATCAGGGAACTCCATGGAGGCCAGTGGACGTCCATTGAGGTCTTCCTCAGTGGAGATCACTGCCTCTTCCTCCTCTCCAGGTTCGGCCGTGTGGGTTGTGGTTATGGCCTTGCACTCTCTTTTTGGATTTTCTTCTGTATTGCTCGGGAGAGTACTAGGATGGAGTTCAGTAATTTTCTTACTCAGCTGACCCACTTGTGCCTCCAAATTTCTAATGGAGGACCTTGTTTCAGTCATGAAACTTTGAGTGGTTTTGATTAGATCAGAGATTATAGTTGCTAAGTCAGAGTGGCTCTGCTTAGAATTTTCTATCTGTTGCTGAGAAGATGGTGGAAAAGGTTTGCCATTGCTAAATCTATTTCTTCCACCATTACTATTGTTGAAACCTTATTGAGGTCTCTGTTGGTCCTTCCATGAGAGATTTGGATTATTTCTCTATGAAGGATTATAGGTGTTTCCATAGGGTTCTCCCATGTAATTCACCTCTTCCATTGTTGGGTTCTCAGGATCATAAGCTTCTTCCTCAGAGGAAGCTTCCTTAGTACTGCCTGTTGCTGCTTGCATTCCAGACAGACTCTGAGAAATCATATTGACTTGTTGGGTCAATATTTTATTCTGAGCCAATATGGCATTCAGATTATCAATCTCAAGAACTCCCTTCTTCTGAGTTGTCCCATTATTCACAGGATTCCTTTCAGAAGTGTACATGAATTGGTTATTTGCAACCATTTCAATGAGTTTCTGAGCTTCTGTAGGCGTCTTCTTCAAATGAAGAGATCCTCCAGCAGAGCTATCCAATGACATCTTGGATAGTTCAGACAGACCATCATAGAAAATACCTATGATGCTCCATTCAGAAAGCATGTCAGAAGGACATCTTCTGATCAATTGCTTGTATCTTTCCCATGCTTCATAGAGGGATTCTCCTTCCTTCTGTATGAAGGTTTGGACTTTCACTCTAAGCTTGCTCAATTTTTGAGGTGGAAAGAACTTTGCCAAGAAGGCATTAACTAGCTTTTCCCAAGAGTTCAGGCTTTCTTTGGGTTATGAATCCAACCATGTCCTAGCTCTGTCTCTTACAGCAAAAGGAAAAAGCATAAGTCTGTAGACTTTAGGGTCAACCCCATTGGTCTTGACAGTGTCATAGATTTGTAAGAATTCAGCTAAGGACTGATGAGGATCTTCCAAGGGAAGTCCATGAAACTTGCAATTATGTTGCATTAGAGAAACTAATTGAGACTTAAGCTCAAAGTTATTTGCTCCAATGGCAGGGATTGAGATGCTTCTCCCATAGTAGTCGGGAGTAGGTGCAGTAAAGTCACCAAGCACCTTCCTTGCATTGTTGGCATTGTTGTTTTCGGCTGCCATGGTTTCTTCTTACTTGAAAAGCTCTGTTAGGCCCTCTAGAGAGAATTGTGCTTTAGCTTCTCTTATCTTTCTCTTCAAGGTCCTTTCAGGTTCAGGATCAGCTTGAACAAGTATGCCTTTATCTTTGTTCCTGCTCATATGAAAGAGAAGAGAACAAGAAAGTAGAGAATCCTCTATGTCACAGTATAGAGATTCCTTGAGGTGTCAGAGGAAAAGAAGAATAGAAGGAGAAGGTAGATAGAAGAGAATTCGAACTTATCAAGAAGGATAGAGTTCGAATTGCACCTTGAAGAGGAGTGTTAGTCCCTTAAATAGAAGGATGTGAGAAGAGGAGAAGAATTTTCAAAATTAAATTAAAACGATTTTGAAATAATTAAAAGAAATTTGAAAATTTGATTGAGATTTTCAAAAATTACAATTAGGAAAGAAATTAAGTGATTTTTGAAAAGATTTTGAAATTAGAAATTAAAAAGATATGATTGAGAGTTAATTTTGAAAAAGATGTGATTGAGAAGATATGATTGAAAAGATATGATTGAAAATCAATTTTAAAAAAAAGAAAGTTTTAAAATTAAAGTTGATTACTTGACTTACAAGAAATTAAAAGATATGATTCTTAAAATTTAAAATTTGATCCTTTCTTAGTAGGCAAGTAACAACTTGAAAATTTTGAAGTAAATCATTAATAGTAGCAAGGATTTTTGAAAATAAAAAAATGGAAAGAAATTGATTTTGAAAAGATATGATTGAAAAGATATGATTTGAAAAAGATTTGATTTTGAAAAATTATGAAAATTTGAAAAAGATTTGAATTAAAAACAAAATCTTCCCTCTAGTGTCCTTCTGGCGTTAAACGCCCAGAATGGTATCCATTCTGGCGTTTAACGCCCAAAATGCCACCCTTTTGGGCGTTAAACGCCCAGCCAGGTACCCTGGCTGGTGTTTAAACGCCAGTTTTCCTTCTTCACTGGGCATTTTGAACGCCCAGCTTTTTCTATTTGATTCCTCTGCTGAATGTTCTGAATCTTCAATTCTCTGTATTATTGACTTGAAAAGATATAGTTTTGGAAATTTTTTTGAATTTTTCAAGGATGAGAAACAATCAAAATACAACTAATCTTAGGAAACTCAAATCAAACAAACAATGCATGCAGGACACCAAACTTAAAAATTTTCATATAAGAGACACTAACAAATTGAGAATGCATATGAGAAACAAAAAAAATACACAAAACAAGAGAATTTAAAGATTAGAGCAATGAAATCATCAAGAACAACTTGAAGATCAATGAAGAACATATTGCATATTTTCAAAAAATGCAAGAAGAATGCAATTGACACTAAACTTAAAAATTGACACTAGACTCACCCACGGAGACTGTCGGCTTGAAGCAAGCTATGGTCACCTTGTAAATCTCAGTCAGGCGAATTCAGATGGTGATGGAGAATTGATAATTAAAAGATAAATAAAACATAAAATAAAGATAGAGATACTTATGTAATTCTTTGGTTGGAATTTCAGATAAGCGTATGAAGATGCTTTGTTCCTCCTGAACCTCTGCTTTCCTATTGCCTTCTTCCAATCATTCATACTCCTTTCCATGGCAAGCTTTATGTTGGGCATCACCGTTGTCAATGGCTACTTCCCGTCCTCTCAGTTAAAACGTTCCAAATGCACTGTCACCGCACGGCTAATCATCTGTCGGTTCTTGATCATGCTGGAATAGGATCCATTGATCCTTTTGCGTCTTTCACACGCCCAACAATCGCGAGTTTGAAGCTCGTCACAGTCATCCCTTTCCAGATCCTACTCAGAATACCACAGACAAGGTTTAGACATTTCAAATCTCAGGAATGGCCGCCAATAATTCTCGCCTATACCACGAAGGTTCCAATCTCATATTAGAAGCCCAAGAGATACACATTCAAGCTTGTTTGCATGTAGAACGGAAGTGGTTGTCAGTCATGCGTTCATAGGTGAGAATGGTGATGAGTGTCACGTAATCATCACATTCATCATGTTCTTGGGTGCGAATGAATATCTTGGAGAAGAAATAGACTTGAGTTGAATAGAAAAACAATAGTACTTGTATTAATTCATGAAGAACAGCAGAGCTCCACACCTTAATCTATGGTATGTAGAAACTCCACCGTTGAAAATACAAAAGTGATAATGGTGTAAGCATGGCCGAATGGCCAGCCTTCAAGGTCTATGGACTAGACGTCCAAAGATCTCTCCCAACACAATAGCAAAAGGTCCTATTTATAGAAAAATAGTAGCCTAGGGTTACAGAAATAGGTAATTAATGCAGAAATCTTCTTTCGGACCCACTTGGTGTGTGCTTGGGCTGAGCATTGAAGCTTTCATGTGTAGAGACTTTTCTTGGAGTTAAACGCCATCTTTTGTGCCAGTTCTGGCGTTAAACGCCAGAATTCTTGAGCTGACTTGGAACGCCTGTTTGGGCCATCAAATCTCGGAAAAAGTATGGACTATTATATATTACTAGAAATCCCAGGATGTCTACTTTCCAAAGCAATTGAGAGCGCGCCAATTGGGCTTCTGTAGCTCCAGAAAATCCACTTCGAATGCACGGAGGTCAGAATCCAACAGCATCTGCAGTCCTTTTTCAGCCTCTGAATCAGATTTTTGCTCAGGTCCCTCAATTTCAGCCAGAAAATACCTGAAATCACAAAAAAATACACAAACTCATAGTAAAGTCCAGAAGAGTGATTTTTATTTAAAAACTAATAAAAATATAATAAAAACCAATTAAAATATACTAAAAACATACTAAAAACAATGCCAAAAAGCGTATAAATTATCCGCTCATTAGTCCACAGATCCTGAGGTGTCAAGGACTTCTCATCCATGCACCATTTTGGCGTGTAAACACCCCTTTGACTGCCAATCCTAGCGTTAAACGCCAGGTTGCTGCCCATTTCTGGCGTTTAACGCCAGCTTTTCTTCCCTTTCTGGCATTAAATGCCAACTTTTATTCCTTTTCTGGCATTTAAACGCCAGCTTTGTGCCCCTTTCTAGCGTTAAACGCCAGTCTGGTGCCCTTTTCTGGCATTAAACGGCAGCTTTGTGCTTCTTTCTGGCGTTAAACGCCAGTCTGGTGCCCTTTTCTGGTGTTAAACGCCCAGAATGGTGCCAGACTAGGCGTTTAACGCCCATTCTGCTACCCTTACTGGCGTTTGAACGCCAGTAAGATCGTCCTCCAGGGTGTGCTATTTTTAATGTTATTTTTTATTCTATTTTTGCTTTTTCTGTTATTTTTGTGACTTCACATGATCATCAACCTAAAGAATATATAAAATAGCAATGGAAAATAGATAAATATAATTAAATAAAATTGGGTCGCCTCCCAACAAGCGCTTTTTTAATGTCAATAGCTTGGCAGTGGGCTCTCATGGAGCCTCACATATACTCAAAGCATGATGATGGCCTCCCAACACCACACTTAGAGTTTGAATGTGGGGGCTATGTTTGACTCTGCATTGAGAGAAGCTTGTCATGCTTCTTCTCCATGTGTGTAGTAGGAGATCCTTGAGCCTTAAACACAAGGTAGTCCTTATTCACTTGAAGGACTAACTCTCCTCTGTCAACATCAGTCACAGCTTTTGCTGTGGCTAGAAAGAGTCTGCCAAGGATGATGGATTCATCCATACTCTTCCCAGTGTCCAGGATTATGAATTCAGCAGGGATGTAAACGTCTTCAACCTTTACCAAGACATCGTCTACAAGTCCATAAGCCTATATTCTTGAATTGTCTGCCATCTCTAGTGAGATTCTTGCAGCCTGCACTTCAAGGATCCCTAGCTTCTCCATTACAGAGAGGGGCATGAGGTTTATACTTGATTCTAGGTCACACAGAGCTTTCTCAAAGGTCATGGTTCCTATGGTGCAAGGTATTAAAAATTTTTCGGGATCCGGTTTCTTTTTGGGTAATTTTTGCCTAACCAAGGTATTCAGTTCATTGATGAGCAATGGAGGTTCATCCTCCCAAGTCTCATTACCAAATAACTTGGCATTTAACTTCATGATTTCTCCAAGGTACTTAACAACTTGCTCTTCGGTAATATCTTCATCCTCTTCAGAGGAAGAATACTCATCAGAGCTTATGAATGGCAGAAGTAAGTTCAGTGGAATCTCTATGGTCTCTATATGAGCCTCAGATTCCTTTGGTTCCTCATTAGGGAACTCCTTGGAGGCCAGTGGATGTCCATTGAGGTCTTCCTTACTGGAAATCACTGCCTCTTCCTCCTCTCCAGGTTCGGCCGTGTGGGGTATGTTGATGTCCTTACACTCTCTTTTTGGATTCTCTTCTGTATTGCTTGAGAGAGTACTAGGAGGGAGTTCAGTAACTCTTTTACTCAGCTGACCCACTTGTGCCTCCAAATTTCTAATAGAGGACCTTGCTTCAGTCATAAAACTTAGTATGGTCTTAGATAGATCAGAGATTATGGTTGCTAAGCTAGAGAGACTCTGCTCAGAATTCTCTGTCTGTTGCTGAGAAGATGATGGAAAAGGCTTGCTATTGCCGAACCGTGTTCTCCCACAATTATTATTATTGAAGCTTTGATTAGGCTTCTGTTGATCCTTCCATGAGAGGTTAGGATGATTCCTCCATGTAGGATTGTAAGTGTTTCCATAGGAATCTCCCATGTAATTCACTTCTGCCATTCCAAGATTCTCAGGATCATAAGCTTCTTCTTCAGAGGAAGCTTCCTTAGTACTGCCTGTTGCAGGTTGCATTCCAGCCAGACTCTGAGAAATCATATTGACTTACTGAGTCAATATTTTCTTCTGAGCCAATATGGCATTCAGAGTGTCAATCTTAAGAATTCCTTTCTTCTAAGTTGTCCCATTATTCACAGGATTCCTTTCAGAAGTGTACATGAATTGGTTATTTGCGACCATTTCAATGAGTTTCTGGGCTTCTTCAAGCGTCTTCTTCAGATGAAGAGATCCACCAGCAGAGTTATCCAATGACATCTTGGACAGTTCAGATAGACCATCATAGAATATGCATATGATGCTCCATTCTGAAAGCATGCCAGAAGGACACCTTCTGATCAATTGCTTGTATCTTTCCCAAGCTTCATAGAGGGATTCGCCTTCCTTCTGTCTGAAGGTCTGGACTTTCACTCTAAGCTTACTCAATTTTTGAGGTGGAAAGAACTTTGCCAAGAAGGCATTGACCAGCTTTTCCCAAGAGTTCAGGCTATCCTTAGGTTGTGAGTCCAACCATGTTCTAGCTCTGTCTCTTACAGCAAAAGGGAAAAGCATAAGTTTGTAGACCTCAAGGTCAACCCCATGGGTCTTAACAGTGTCACAGATTTGCAAGAATTCAGCTAAAAATTGATGAGGATCTTCCAATGGAAGTTCATGATACTTGCAATTCTGCTGCATTAGAGAAACTAATTGAGGCTTAAGCTCAAAGTTGTTTGCTCCAATTGCAGGAATTGAGATGCTTCTTCCACAGAAGTCAGAAGAGGGTGCAATGAAGTCACCAAGCATCTTCCTTGCATCTCCACCATTGTTGTTGGGTTCGGCCATGTCTTCTTCTTTTTTGAAGAATTCTGTCAGGTTCTCTCCAAAGTATTGTGCTTTAGCTTCTCTTAGCTTCCTCTTTAGAGTCCTTTCAGGTTCCAGATCAGCTTCAACAAGAATGTTCTTATCCTTGCTCCTGCTTATATGAAAGAGAAGAGAACAAGAAAGTATGAAATCCTCTATGTCACAGTATAGAGATTCCTTGAAGTGTCAAAGGAAAAGAAGAATAGAAGAATGAGGTAGAGAGGGGAATTCGAACTTATAGAAAGGGAGTGAGTCCGAATTTCTAAATGAGGGGGAGTGTTAGTCCTTAAATAGAAAAAGGTGAGGAGGGAGAAGAATTTTTGAAAACAAATTTTTAAATAAAATTATAATTTCAAATTAATTAAAAAGAATTTTGAAAAAGTGGTGATGGTTTTTTCGAAAATCAAAATTGAGAAAGTGGTTAGGTGAGTTTGAAAAAGATATGATTGAAATAGAAAACTTTTAAAATCAAACAAAAAGTCAAGCAGTTGATTTTAGGAGATTTGAAAATCAATTTTTAAAAGATAAGAAGTTAGAGAAGATTTTGAAATTGATTTTGAAAAAGATATGATTGAAATTTATTTTGAAAAAGATATGATTGAGAAGATATGATTGAAAAATAATTTTAAAAGATTTTATTTTGAAAATTAAAGTTGATTACTTGACTAACAAGAAACTAAAAGATATGATTTTAAAATTTTAAAAAAAATTCAACCTTTCTTAATAGGCAAGTAACAACTTGAGATTTTGAATCAATCACATTAAATGTTAGCATTGATTTTGAAAAATTATGAAGATTTGAAAAAGATTTGAATTAAAAACTAACTTACCTCTCTTGTGTTGTTCTGGTGTTAAATACCCAGAATGGTATACATTCTGGCGTTTAACGCCCAAAATACTACCCTTTTGGGCGTTTAACGCCCAGCCACCTAGCTAGCATTTAAACGCCAGTTTTCCTTCCTCACTGGGCGTTTTGAACGCCCAGCTTTTTCTCTTTAATTCCTCTGTTGTATGTTCTGAGTCTTCAATTCTTTGTATTATTGACTTGAAAAGACATAATTTTGAAAATTTTTTTGAATTTTTTTTTATTGATGGGAAAGAAAAACAACAGAATGAAGCTAAACATGGAAAATCAAGATCAAAACAAATAACGCATGCAAGACACCAAACTTAGAAGTTTGTATACTAGGGAGAATAACAATTTGGAAATGCATATGAAAAACAATAAAAGACACCAAACAGGAGAGTTTAAAGATCAGAACGAAGAAAATCATCAAGAACAACTTGAAGATCAACAAAGAACATAATGCATAAAATTTCGAAAAATGCAAGAAAAAGAAAAACATGCAATTGACACCAAACTTAAAATCTGACACTAGATTCAAACAAGAAACACAAATTATTTTTTATTTTTTCATGGTTTTATTAAATTTTTTTCGAAAATAAAATAAAATAAAATTACCTAATCTGAGCAACAAGATGAACCGTCAGTTGTCCAAACTCGAACAATCCCCGGCAACGGCGCCAAAAACTTGGTACACGAAATCGTGATCGCACACTTTTCACACAACTCCATGCAGCTGACCAACAAGTGCATTGGGTCGTCCAAGTAATACCTTACGTGAGTAAGGGTCGATCCCACGGAGATTGTCGGCTTGAAGCAAGCTATGGTCATCCTTGTAAATCTCAGACAGGCGAATTCAAATAGTTTTGAGGTTTTGATGATTAAGATATAATTAAAACATAAAATAAAATAGAAATACTTATGTACTTCATTGGTGGGATTTCAGATAAGCGTATGGAGATGCTTATTACTTCTGAACCTCTGCTTTCCTATTGCTTTCATTCAACCATGCGTATTCCCTTCCATGGCAAGCTGTATATTGGGGGGATCACCGTTGTCAATGGCTACCGTCCGTCCTCTCAGTGAAAATGGTCCAAATGCGCTGTCACCGCACGGCTAATCATCTGTCGGTTCTCACTCATGTTGGAATAAGATCCATTGATCCTTTTGCGTCTGTCACTACGCCCAACACTCGCGAGTTTGAAGCTCGTCACAGTCATCCCATCCCAGATCCTACTCAGAATACTACAGACAAGGTTTAGACTTTCTGGATCTCAAGAATGCTGCCAATTGATTCTAGCTTATACCACGAAGACTCTGATTTCACGGAATGGAAGGTTCTGTTGTCAGGAGAAGCAACCATGCGTCGTGAATCAGGAGGCTTAGAGATATGCATTCAAGCTTGTTTCATGTAGAACAGAAGTGGTTGTCAAGCACGCGTTCATAAGTGAGAATGGTGATGAGTGTCACATAATCATCACATTCATCATGTTCTTGTGTGCGAATGAATATCTTAGAACAAGAATAAGCT
This sequence comes from Arachis ipaensis, assembly GCF_000816755.2. Lineage (NCBI taxonomy): Eukaryota > Viridiplantae > Streptophyta > Magnoliopsida > Fabales > Fabaceae > Arachis > Arachis ipaensis. Next base: position 34,381,015 of record NC_029786.2, on the reverse strand, counting down.
TGAATTGAATAGAAAAACAGTAGTAATTGTATTAATTCATGAAGAACAGCAGAGCTCCACACCTTAATCTATGGGGTGTAGAAACTCCACCGTTGAAAATACATAAGTGACAATGGTGTTCATTGGCTTCGGCCCCAGAGAGGAAACCAGAATAACCAAGATGAAAATACAATAGTAAAAGGTCCTATTTATATTGAACTAGTAACCTAGGGTTTACAGAAACAAGTAAATTATGCAGAAATCCACTTCCCAGCCCACTTGGTGTGTGCATGGGCTGAGCATTGAAGCTTTCAAATGTAGAAACTTTTCTTGGAGTTAAACACCAACTCTGGTGCCAGTTTGGGCGTTTAACTCCAGCTTTTATGCCAGTTCTGGCGTTAAACGCCAGAATAGAGTAGAAAGTTGGCGTTTAAACGCCAGTTTGCATTATCAAAACTCGGGTAAAGTATGAACTATTATATATTGCTGGAAAGCTCAAGATCTCTACTTTTCAACGCAATTGAGAGCGCGCCAATTGGGCTTCTGTAGCTCGAGAAAATCCATCTCGAGTGCAGCAGGGTCAGAATCGAACAGCATCTGCAGTCTTTTTTCAGCCTCTGAATCATATTTTTGCTCAGGCCCCTCAATTTCAGCCAGAAAATACCTAAAATCACAAAAAAATATACAAACTCATAGTAAAGTCCAGAAATGTAAATTTTGCATAAAAACTAATAAAAATATACTAAAAACTAACTAAAATATACTAAAAACTATGTAAAAACAGTGCCAAAAAGCGTATAAATTATCCGCTCATCAGTAGCTTTAAGAGTAAGTCTGCCCTTGTGTTTCATTCTTCAGGAATGTGTTGAATGGTTACTCGCTCGAACTTGGCCGCCAGTTCTTTTGCCTTTGCTAGGTATTGTTATAGCAGGGGGTCCCGTGTTTGGTAGTTTTCGTTAATTTGGGAGATGACTACCTGGAAGTCGCTGCAAATTTCTGATGCGTTCACCCCGACTTCTTTGGCTAATATCAATCCGGCCAGGAGGGCCTCGTATTCGGCTTGATTCCTGGATATCGGGAATTCGTATCGAATGGACTATTCGATGACGATTCCAGTTTTAGTTTCCAGTATCACTCCTGCTCCTCCCAAACTAGTGTTGGATGAGCCATCCACATGTAGTTTCTAGAGTTTTTTGGGTTCGTTTCCTGGGGTCATTTTGGTGTTGAAGTCGGCTATAGCTTGTGCTTTGATGACGTTTTGGGACCCGAATCCGATCCAGTATTGAGATAGTTCGACGGACCATGCGAGCATCCCTCTTACTAGGTCCGACTTTTGTAGCACTTGCCTGACCGCCTGGTCAGTTCAGATCGTAATAGAGTGGGCCTGAAAGTATTGTCGGAGGTGTCGCAAGGCTGTGAGTTGCACAAAGGCAACTTTTTCGAGTCGGAAATAGCGTGTCTCCGTGCTTTTAGGACCTTGCTTATGAAGTATATTGGCTCTTGTGCCTTATGCTCGTTTTCTCGGACGAGTGACGCAGCTAGTGTCTCTTTTGTTATGGATAGGTAGGGATAAAGTGTTTCCCCAGTTTTGAGTTTGGAGAGTATGAAGGATTCTGCCAGTACTTTTTTGAAGTGCTGAAAGGCTTCTTCGCACTCGGTTTCCCACTTAAAATTGATGCCCTTTTTATTAGTTTGAAGAAAGGGATGGCCCTTTAGGCCAAGGCCCCGAGGAATCGGGAGAGAAGGGCTAGTCGTCCAGTTAATCTTTGGATGTCCTTGATACTTTCCGGGTCGCTTATATCAAAGATGGTTCTACACTTTTCTGGGTTTGCTTCGACCCCCCGTTAGGTGATCATGAAACCCAGAAATTTTCTGGCTTCCATCCTGAACGCGCACTTTGTCTAATTGAGGCGCATTCGATGTTTTCTTAAGGTATTTAACACAAATTTGAGGTCACTAACAAGCTCTTCACCGGTTTGGGTTTTGGGGAGCATGTAATCGATGTAAACCTCCAACTTGGTTCCAAAGAGGTCTTGAAAATCTTGGTGACGAGCCTTTGGTAAGTAGCTCATGCGTTTTTTAGTCCGAATGGCATGACTGTGTAGCAGTACGTGCCATCGAACATTACGAAAGCTGTCTTTTCTTCATCGGGCCGGAGCATAGGTATTTGATTATACCCCGAGTAGGCCTCTATAAAGCTGAGAAATTTAAGTCCTAACACGGCGTCGATGAGTCTGTCGATGTTCGGGAAGGGAAAGGCGTCTTTGAGGCAAGCTTTATTCAAGTCGGTGTAATTGATGCACATTCGTCACTTGTCATTTGCTTTCTTGACTAATATGACATTGGCTAGCCAGGTCACATAAGGTAATTCTCAGATGAAGCCTGCTTTTAGCAGGGCTTTGACTTGCTTCCTGAGTTTGGCTGCCTGGTCTGGTGACATTTTCCTCCTTCTATAGGTCACGGGCTTGGCATTTGGATCCATGGCCAAACGATGGGAAATTAGATTGGGGTTTATGCCTGGCATGTCGGCCGAAATAAACGCGAATAGGTCTTTGTTCTACTTTAAAAGTTAAATTAGGTTCCCTTTCAGGTCATAGGGCAGGTTCTTGTTGATGAATATATATTCTTTCTTGGTTTGCCCTATTTGTTATTTTCCATGTCTCCCTCCGATTCTGGTCTAGGCTGACCGTCTTGGCGTGCGTCGAGGTCGGCGAGAAACATGTCAGCTGCATCACAAGACCTCTTGTGGAGAGCCAGGCTGGTGTTGCCACATTCTACTGCGACTTCCCGGTCCCCATGAATTATTCTGATGGTGCCGTTATTGGCTTGGAACTTCATGAGGAGGAATTTGGTGAAAATAACGGCGGAAGGGTCGTTGATCGTTTTCCTTCCAAGGATGATATTATAGGTAGTGGAGTTTTTGAGGACTACGGACTCGGAGAGGATGGTCTTCCTTTGGCTTCCAGTTCCAATAGTGAGTGGTAACACTATGGATCCATCCAGTTTCAGGAAGTTGTCCCCGAGTCCAGTTACTCCATTGCGATGGGTTTGCAAATTTTTGGTTCGGAGACCTAGCTTGTTGAAAGCTCCTCTGAAGAGGATGTTGGAGTCTGCTCTGGTGTTAACCAGTATTCTCTTTACCAGTCTGGTCCTGACTCTGGCCGAGATGACGAATGGGGACTCTTCCGCCGAGGTGCCGTGTTGGCAGTCATCAGGGGAGAATGGAATTGCCTCTATGGGCAGGGGGGTTGGAGCTTGGTTTCTTATTGCCAGGACTTTAAGGTCCTTTCTCAGTGCCAATTTTGACTTTTCTAGCGCGTTCTTTCCAGTGATGATGTTTTCTACTATGGTGGGGTCGGACTCGGGACCTTCCTGTGGTGTTTGTCGTAGTGTCCTTGGGTTATGGCCTTCGCGGTCTGGTGATCTTTTTCTTTCTGTTCTTTTGGGTTCTCAGATAATCTTGGCAAACTCGGGTAGTTTGCCGTCTTGAATGGTTTGTTCAAGGGCATCTTTTAAATCGAAGAAGCCTTGGATTTTGTGTCTGTATCCTCGGTGATAGCCGCAATACAGCCTTTTGTTGCCACCTGTCTGCTCTTTCAGTTGTCGTTAGGGGTGGAAAAAGGCCAGGCGGCCTGCCAGGGGCCTGCAGTCTGGCCTGTATTTGGCCTGGCCTAACCTGGCCTGTTATAAAATAGGCACAGGCCCAGGCTCTTTTAAAAGCCTTAATACGTTAATAGGCCAGGCCCAGGCTCACTAATTAGCCTTATTGGCCTGTCAGGCCTGCCTGGGCCTGTTAAAATATAATTAAATATATAAATAATTATTTATTATAACAAAATTATGAGATATTTTAAATTTATTATATTTTATTATAAATATTTTTGTATATTTTTAATATATTAAAAGTTTAAATTTTTTTATAAATATTAAATATATGACATATTACAAAATAATTTTTTTAAATAATATTTTTATTTTTGTAAAAAAAAATTATCAGGCCTTTTAACAGGCTTCAGGCCAGGCCAGGCTGAATAACAGGCCAGGCCTAGTACCTTATAAAGAGCCTATAACAGGCTGCAGGCCAGGCTCAGGCCAATTAACTGTATGACAGGCCAGGCCTGTTAAGAGCAAAGCCTGGCCTGGCCTGGCCTGTTTCCACCCCTAGTTGTCGTGCTTTCAGGAGGATGCCCTATTCTACTATTTATTAGTAGATTTCTGTGATGGGAGCGGGCAGGGGGTGTAGCTTGAAATTTTTCCCACCCAAGGTTGCCGGTTGGCGTTTGTCAGTTTGGGGTGCTCTTTTTTGGGGTTCTTTTGGTGGAGGGTTATTGCAAGGTGCCGAGTTGTCGTACTGTGTAAGAACCAGCTAAATCGTTTTAATAAAATAATAATTTTTAGTGCTCAGAGTAGATTCAAAATTTAGAAGTTTTAATTTAAAAGTATAAAGGTGAAATTTGGTTTTAATGAATTTTTTGAGTCAGAAAATGTATTTTTTTTAAAAACCGAAAAAAATCGCGAACCGACAGCCGAACTGGTCGAACCGGTTTAAGTCTGTCCGGTACTGTGTTTTGAGAAAAATCATATTTTTGAAAATTGATTTATTGTTTTGAAAGGACCAAAAAAAATTTAGAATTGAAAACCGGGAACTAATCTTAAAGGTTTTGGCCCAAAGTGAGCCAAACGGACCCAAAACGCTAATGGGTTGGACCGGGCCCAAGTTGGGTCCAAGTCCAACATTTAAAAGGAAGTTATGAGGCCATTTGGCCTCTTTTTTTAGAAAAGAAAGAGAGAGGGACGGTGAGAAGAGGGAAGAGATGAAGAAGAGAGTGCACTATTCATTGTCACTTTCCGGGAGCCATAACTTGAGCTACGAAGCTCCGATTGACAAGCCGTTTGCGGCCACGCGAAGCTCTTGACGAGATCTTTCTTTCTATTTTGGTTTTGTTGGTAAGATCTCTCAACTCACACTCCAGTTTCCTGCCCTAGATTCTGTGCGTTTTTGGGTTTGGTTTTTGAGTGAGTTTTGTGGTTTAGGTTGTTTAGGTGGTCTCTAGTAGCGGGTAATTGTTGGAAATTGCCTCAATCCTCTTTGGACAAGGTAAAATTGCTCATAAATCCTTGTAATATTGTATGTTATGGTTTATAGGTTTTGATTTTGATATATACATGATGTTAGTTGAGCTTTGGTGCTTGTTGGAAGCTTGTTTAGATTTTGAGTGGTGGATTGTGCATATTGGAAATTGGCCAAGGTATGGTTTCGATTTTCTTTATATGTAATGTTTCTGGAAATTTAGGCTATTTGGCCTTAAGATAGGGTTGAATGTTTTGGGTGTATGTTTAATTGTATGTGATTTTGATGTTTGGGGATAACTTGTATGATGGTGATGATGATATGGAGTTTTGGTATGAGGAATATATGAGTTTGATGATGATTGTTGGTATTTAATGATTATGAAGGTTGATGATGATTGTGTGATTTATTGTTGTTGATGAGGGTTTGTTGATATGGTTGATGATTGATGATGAATATTGATGTTGTTGGTAAATTGAAGGTGAGTATTGAGATTGTTGATAAATGATATGGATTATGATGAATTGATGATTTTTTTGGAATATGTTGATGAATCATGATGTTGAAATTGGTAAAGATGGTGTGAGAGATTGAAATTAAGATGGAATGAGATTGATTTTGATGTTTGGTATTGATTGAATTATGATTGATGAAAGTGTTGGTGGAGGATGGATTTTAGTGTTATATAGTTGATGTTTGAAGTTGAGAATAATGTAATGAGTAAAAAATTTGGTATGATTAGTGGAAAGTGACAAAAAGCGTGAGTTATGATGGAAATTGGAGTTTGGAATGGTTTAAATTGGTTTTGGTTGTGTATTGCAAGGAATTGAGAGCTTTGTGAACTTTTGGTAAAAGTTTATTTTTTGTGAACTTTGTCTGATCATAACTTATGCCTCAATTTTCAAACTTGGTTGAAATTTATTTAGAATTGAAGCTTATTGAAAACTCTTCAAATCGATATAAAGTTTGTAAAATTTGGATTTTTGTGGAGGAAATTATAATCATTCAAAGATTGGTGTTAAAATCTGAAATTCTGCAAAGTTGCAAAATTTTGTAATTTCTGGTATGTGTGCACGCACATCCTTGTGTGCACGCACACCCCTGTAAAATTTTAAAACTTGTGCGCACGCACAGCCTTGTGCATACGCACACATAGGGGAATGGCTTCTGTTTCGAGCGCTAGCACAACCTGTGCGCTCACATAACCAATGAAGTTTTACAACTTGTGCGCATGCACAGCCTTGTGCATACGCACATGTTGGGAAGGTCAGCCTGTTGGGGGCGCTAGCACGCCTTGTGCGAGTGAACAGAATTTTGAAAATTGGTACATGTGCGTACGCACACCCCTATGCGTATGCACACTTTTTAAAAATCCCTTTGGGCGTGCGCATGAACACCCTTGTGTGCATGCACACGCCCTGTTTTATAACTTAAACTTTGTTTTTACACTATCTTACTTTTCCAACAATGTTGTATACTTCTATGATACTTAATTGAGGCTCTTGGGCTTATTTTTGGGCATTGAAACATGGGAAAGGTCTTAGGAGAAATTATTTGGTTTTTCTTTGAAAAAGTTAGAGAACGGAGGTTTATGTTTCTGGTGTATTGAGGATGATTTAGTCGAGAGAGAAGGAAGAGTAGTGAACTTGGTGATTTCTGGCAATGAATTGAGAAACTGACGAACCAATGAGTTCAGAATGGAAAACTATGAATTGATGATGGTTATGATGAGTTGAGAACTTGGAAAGGAATAATGAGGAAATGATTGGATTGTTAAGAGTGTGCGGAGCCTATATCTCCGGCGTAGCAGATTGTTCTGCTGCATAACCAGTTGTTGTTAAGAGTGTGCGGAGCCTATATTTCCGCATAGCATATTGTTCTGCTTCATGACGAGTTATTTTTAAGAGTGTGTGGAGCCTATATCTCCGACGTAGCAGATTGTCTGCTGCATGACGAGTTGTTGTTAAGACTATGCGGAGCCTATATCTCCGGCGTAGCAGATTGTCTACTGCATGACGAGTTGTTGTTAAGAGTGTGCGGAGCCTATATCTTCGGCGTAGCAGATTGTTCTGCTACATGACGAGTCGTTGTTGAGAGTGTGCGGAGCCTATATCTCCGGCGTGACAGATTTTTCTGCTGCATGATTTGTTGTGCTTGGTTCCTTCTCTGCTGCAGGAAGTGTGCGGGGCCTATATCCCTGGTGTAGTAGACTCCCTACTACATGAGTGTGCAGGGCACTATATCTCTGGCGTAGCAGATTTGCTACTGCATGAGTGTGCAGGACACTATATCTCTGGTGTGGCAGAAAAGGCTACATCTGGGAGGATGTGTCGGGTTGGCATTTACGGACCGACAAGTGATATCACGAGCCAATATGGCAGGCATTCATCATATGCATCTCTTATATGCTTGTTTGCTTTGATTACTTGGGTTTGCCTAATTGTATAACATGCTTACTTGCTTCTTGAATTACTTGTATATATATGAATACTACCTGTGATTTTCCTTGCTTGCATTATCTGTGTTTGTCTGGTGCTGAAGAGGTTAGGTAAGCGGTGGCGATAGGATCGCGCGGAGGATAGGTTGGCGAAGGCTGTGGGATACAGCGGTGTGATTAATACTAATTAGAAATCCTTTAAGTTTAGAAAATCCTGTTTATTGTTTATGGTTTACGTTAATTATATTTGTTCTAAGCTTGAATGTCAGTATTGGTGTGAAGTTCTAGGATTGCCTTCGGCGTCCTGGAGCCTTACATCTTACATATTGGGCACTGTTACCATACTGAGAACCTCCAGTTCTCATTCCATACTTTGTTTTTGTTTTTCAGATACAGGTCGTAATCCACCTCGGTGAGATTGCGGATATGGTGACAGAACGGAGTATGGTTCCTCCTTGGTTCATTTCTGTTTTACTTTGTTGTAGTTACTCTCACATCTCTTTGTATATTTATTTTTATGGCCTTAGAGGCTTATTTTGAGAGAATAGTTGTATAAGCTATTTTGAACTCTAAAACTCTGTATGTCTGTGTATACTAGTCGGCTTAAACTCCGCAAGCTGCGGCTAGTTCCCTATGATATTTATACTCTTATATCTATATATGTTCTAATTCTCTTGCATTTATACCTTGTGTCTTGTGCGTTAACTTCGTGTGAACATTTCGCACTTCTGTAATTCTGTTATTGAGCTTAATCCTTCATCGGGCTTCTAGAATATATCATTTCCTTCTATATATAAATATGTATAAGCCTTAGAACTGTCGTAACATCTGATTAACCTTTGCCTTACGGCTAGAGGTAAGGCTTAGGGTAATTAGGGTGTTACATACTTTCGTTTGTTAGCGGCCACAACTTGACTTACCTCTTCATCCTTTATGTATTCCCTTGCGACGCTTTGAATTTCATGCATAGTCCAAACCGTTTTGGTGGTGAGGTGTTTTTGGAAGTCTTTGTTCATGAGGCCGTTGGTTAGGCAGGAACTGGCAACCAAGTCCGTGAGTCCGTCGACCATGAGGCACTCATCATTGAACCTATCGAGGTATTTTCTCGTAAATTTGTCTTATCTCTGGCTAATTCCAAGTAAGCTAATAGGGTGCTTGGCTTTTGGCAATTCTGGTGGTGAATTCGGCCATAAATTTTCTTGAGATGTCATGAAAGCTGGTTATGGAGCCGTTCTGGAGGGAGTTTAACCATTTGATTGCGGGGCCAGCTAGGGTTACTAGGACGACCCTACATCAGACCGTGTCGGTGGCTCCTTCCAGGTTCATCCTGGCCTTGAAGGCTGTTAGGTGTTCCTGAGATCTTTGGTCCCATCGTATTTCATGTCAGTGGGCTTGTCAAAGCCCTTTCAAAGCTTGGCTCGTAAGATTCTTTCGGTGAAAGGGGTGGCTCCCATTATCACATATTCGCTTCTTGCACGCTTGGCTTCCCGGTGGTGTTGTCGGTCATCTTCTTCATGTCGGTGTTTCGGGTCCCAAAAAACGCTGTGGTCGTGTCTTTAGCCATGTCATCGTTCGGGTGACATCTTGTACCTGGTTTCACGGTGAGATCGGGTTCTGAAAGTCGCATGGTTTTCGTGTTCCGCATGACACCGTTCTTTGGTCGTAACCCGTCCTTCAAGGTCTTGCGCCCGGAGGCACAGATTCTGGATGATTTGGACTATCTTTTCTCCCAGGCCGTCGGGGGCTCGGGTTTCAGGGGGTGGATGGTTGTCCTCTTTTAGTTGCTGCTGGGGCGGGGTTGGTTGGCGAACAGCACTTGTTATTTTTCCCTGGGTAGGAGGGGTGGTATCCCGCGTTTGGGAGTTGGGTTTCGTGTGTGTGAACTGTGGTGGTGGCTTGGGGATTGCTCCTCGGGGTTATTTGCCATGCTGCCACGACGTTGCAATCCGCACAAACAGTGCCAATGTACTGGAAGTTTTCGGTACGGGTTGTGAGATGGATCGAGAATTTGCGAGTCGAGGCGGTCGCCAGATTATCTAACTGAAGCAATTGGGGGTAGTACCTGCAAAGACACTCCGACGCTCAAGTCAGAATGGATCTAAGAGGTATAAGGTGTGTAGAATGAATGACGTACCTGAGGGGACCTTGGGCTCCCCTATATATGACTAGTGGAAATTATTTCATCTTATCTTATTTGACTAAGATAAGAGAGGTATTTGAATTTGAATATTGGTTAGAAGGTCTAGATGACCATTTTGGACCTTCTAGAAGAAGGAAGCGAGCCGATCCCAAGTATCCGGGTATAGAGGCCGCTCGAGTGTGGAGCCCGAGGGTCGAATCCATAACAAAAGTAATATTTAATGTAATACATGGACAAAATTAAAAAGAAAATACTTATTATAAAAGAATGAAATAGAATTATATATAATAATCAGACTAATCAGTTCATTAGTAATCTAACAGTTAAACGGGTGGTGGACAGCCGGACATCTAACAAAATGGCAAAAGAGAAAGGAAAAGAAAATTAATTTTAGAGTAAAGGACATTTTCGTCCCTAACCTTTTTTTTCGCGGACATTTTCGTCCTCAAGGAATGGAAAATACATTTAAGTCCCTCACCCCCGAAAAACGTGGACATTTCAATCCTTCCGTTGGATTCAGGCGTTTGGACGGGACGGAAAAGTTTGACCTGGCAGAGATGGTGCTAACCTGGCCGTTACGGAGGCCATGTAACAGGGAGCATTTCGAAACAGGACATATAAGTCCCTGGAGACAAAAACGACGCCGTTTTGTTACTGACCTCCATTTCTTCTCCCTCGTCTACCTCGATATTTTGGTATTGGCCTTGTCCAACCCATTATTGCAGCTTCGTCTCGAGCTTCCTCCGATGATGAAGCAGAAGAAGAAGAAGAAATCATTAAAGACGACGCAAGAAACCCCGGCCCCTGCCCCGCCAGAATAATCGACTGCTCTGCCGTCGCCGCTATTTCTCCTGCTCCGCCATCGCAGAAACCTCAACTTCCACTTCACGTTCCGCCTCAGATTCCTCCTCTCTCTTCTGACGACGAGGAGCTCGTACAGCAGGTGGTGTCCGACGATAGGGTTTGTTCAGATTTCAGTGGGTGTTGTGGGTCCATTGTTGCTCGATGGGGTAGAGCACACGGTGCCAATGGCCACCACCAAGGGCTGTTTGGTTGCAAGCACAAACAGGGGTTCCTTGAAGACCCAATCAACTTCGATTCCCTCACTGTCGTTTTCGACAAGTAATTTTCATTTTCCATAATTTTAGTTCCTTTTTTTCACTCACACCTTCAACACAAGTTTTGATTTTTTGTAATGTTATTGGTTCTTTGCTCTTTTGGGTAAGTGAATATCGTGACAAGTTTGAATTTTTTTTCTTGGCTTTCTTTTGTGATACTCCTTCAGACGCCATGGAAGGAAGAATTTCCTTTCTTCATTTACTCCCCCACAACACCCATTTTGTCGATTCTGTTGCGTTTGTTGTTGTTGCTGTGATTGTTGCTGAAGCTGTTGCTGAAGCTGTTGCTGCTGCTGCTGTTATGGTTGCTGTTGCTGTGATTGCTGAGGGTCTTGGGGGAGAGGAGGGAGAGAAGGGGAAGAGATATTGTGAATTGAAGGATTGGGATTTAAATTAGGGATTGAGTTTGGGTTTGGACTTTGGGAAGGTTGGGATTAAGGGTCCATGGTAGAGGGTTTAGGTGAGGACGTTGAGGCGTTTGGAGTTTCAGCCATTTGTAGAAGAATTGCTTAGTGGAATTGGAGAGCAGAGAGTGAGTCTATGATTTCTATGGCGATGCGGACATGGCCAAATTGGGCGGAGAGGTTGAGTGAATCGCAAGAGGAAGAAGAAGAAGGACGGAGGAGGTCGCTGGCGTTGATGGTGGCTGACGGAGGCGCGGCTGTGCGGCAGTGATGGAGGAAGGGGCTGAGGAAGAAGAATGGAAGGAAAAAGGACGAAGGTAGAAGAAAATGGCAGATGGGGGAGGAGACGGAACGGCGTCGTTTTCGTCTCCAGGGACTTATACGTCCTGTTACGAAATGCTCCGTCTCCAGGGACTTATACGTCCTGTTACGAAATGCTACATGCGACCTGGCCTCCGTAACGTGCCACCTCAGCGCCACCTCTGCCAGCTCAGCCTTTTTCGTTCAGTGCAAACGGCTGAATTCAACGGAAGGACATAAATGTCCACATTTTTCAAAGGTCAAGGGCTTTAATGTATTTTCAATTGCTTGAGGACGAAAATGTCCGCAAAAAAAAAGGTCAAGGACGAAAATGTCCTTTACTCTTAATTTTATTTGAAAAGGTCATCTAGGTAGATTGACTTGGTATTAGAAGGAGATGCACAAAGATAACTTGTAATTTAAAACTCGGTCTCTCTCTTATCTTATAGTCTTCGACTGTTTGCGTCTTTATCACGCTGAAATAGCATATTAGCATAAAGTCTCCCTTTTCTGACATGGTCAAGAAGAAGAAATTTTGGTCATAACTATTGTTTATTTACTAAAATGTTCTTCTATTACAAGATGTTTTCTGAATTTTTTTAAATAAATAATAATAAGAATAAAGTATATTTTTTATCTTTTAAAATTTG
>NC_029786.2:34367979-34368767 GCF_000816755.2 Arachis ipaensis | reverse complement strand
TTTGACAAAAATTTTAAAAATATTTTTAAATTTTATTTTATTTTAATTTTATCTTAAAAAATTTTTATTTGCATCAAATATACCCCTAACAGCTAATTTTTCAAAAAATTTAAGACCAATCAACAACAATTTCATAAGAACAATTTTCAACACAAGCAAATCAACCATAATTTTCATGCATTATTGTTATATTGGTCTTAAATTTTTTTAAAATTTAGCCGTTGAGAATATATTTAATACAAATAAAAAATTTTTGGTATAAAATTGAAATAAAGTAAAATTTATTTTTTAAAAATTTAGCCATCGAAAGTATATTTGATGCAAATCGAAAATTTTTGGGACAAAATTAAAATAAAATAAAATTTAGGAATATTTTTAAAATTTTTGCCAAACTTTAAAAACAAAAAATATACTTTACCCTAATAATAAATATAATTATTTTTATTTTACAATATGTTTAAATTTTCAATTTTGGATCCTTATACAGTTATACTGTATAGATGTAAATTTTTGTACAGAATTATAGAAATTCTATTTTATCATATTTTTTTTTTAATATGTGTCCACCTTTTGTCCTTGTGAATGGAAAGTTCGCTCAAAGTTCGACGTTGAAGCCAGGAAGTGAAGCTTATTTATTTAAAAGTTTGTGTACAGTTTACCTAAAAATGCATTAAATTTTAACTTATACAAGCGTTTCAAAATAATTGGTAGTATTATTTATTTTATTTTTTAATCCAAATAATCCAATAAATTTTTTTCTCAATATTTTATAATAATTTTGATCTCCA
>NC_029786.2:34363639-34366935 GCF_000816755.2 Arachis ipaensis | reverse complement strand
TACATCAAAATATAGTTTTTATATTTATAAATAAATGTATATGTTAAAAAAATTGAGAAATTTTAGGTAAACAAATTATTTTTATAATCAAATTATTTAACCAAGTTTTTTTTTTCCTCGTTCTTATTCTTTTCAATCAAATTTATTGTGTGATTAATCTATTAAACTAATTTGATTAAATTTAATTACCAAATAACTTGGTTAAACATCACCATATAATTGTTTTTCAAAAAAAACAAGTGATATTCACATTATCATCCATTACAAAATTTTTTGTTGAAGATAATCAATGTGATTTTTTATTTTTTTTAAGGTTCTTTAAGAAGAACTAGAATTATTAGATTCTATTATTAACATGATTATTAGATTTTATTTATTATTTGTGATTTATTATTTCGCTTTAATTAAATTTGCTCTTATATATATGAATTTGGATTCTTTAAATTTTGAATTTCACTTTAAAGAGTAAAATGTGATTTCTCACCATTTATTTCATAGGTAGGACAAAAAAAAATGAAAAAAAAACAGTCAACGGTGAGAAATTACATTTTATTTTCTAAAGTGAAAATTTAAAATTTAAATTATCCACATTATATATATAATCCAAATTTAATATCCTCGATAATTTATTATTCTTTATTAACATTACGGTTAAAGTATTAAGCTAGATTTCATGTATGTGTTTACAAATAATATGTACCAAACAATAAATATTAATAATGTTATAAATTAGCTCGAACGCTATCTGTCTATAATCACTATAAAAAAATTTGTTTAAAATGGTATTTATATTATGGCAATTTTAAAAAACGGTCATAATATTTAAGTATTATGGTATTTTATGGTATTGTCATAATTTATTTGCATAAAATGGTAGTTTTTGGTGGTTTTGGCGGTTTTAAGCCGCCGTTAACTAGATCCATGATTTAAAAAAATAAAAGACCCAAAACTCTTCTTCAACGACAAAAATTCATGAAACCTCACACTAAAATGGCCTAAAATTCTTCTCCAACAACGAAAATCCTAAAATTATGCACCGAAACTAATGCTGCCACCACTGAAACCTAAAAACGATACTACCACTGTGTTCTGTTCCGGCGACGATCTGCTCTGACAACGGTTTTCATTCTCAGTGGCGTTCACCCCTGATCGACTAGAAACTCCTCAATCGATATTGTGTGCTATGAACTGAGACGCTCTCCTTGTTGTCTCCTCTAGTGACGATCTCTCCAACAACGATTTCCTCTGGCAATGTTCTCCTCCGATGACGCGTCCTCCTCCGGCGACGCGTTCTCCTCCGACTACAATATACTCGATTGAGCTACCGTGCCACGAACTGAAATGATGTCATTGTGTGAAAGCAAGGTTGAAACAAAGATCTCTTCCAATGATATTCTCTTCCGGTGACGATCATTAATAAAAAATATAATTTAAATATAAATTTTGATATAATATTTTTAAAATTATTATATAATTTTTATAAGTTATATAAACAGTGTATATGAGTCAAAGAAATCATAGAAGAACAATTAACTAAGTCAAAAGAAATCATAGAAGAACTAATAAAGTGCTACTCAAAAATATTTTAAGTGACCATTATTTTAATTCTCATATTTCATTCTTTCACTGTTAGGCTGTTTAAAATTTTTTAATAGTATAGAATTGAATTGAATTCTATTAGAACGAAATTGAATTTTAATCATAATTGAATTAAATTTTAGTGTTTAGATTATAGAATTGAACTAAATTTCAGTATTTAAAAAGTTTATTAAATGAATTAAAATTTTATAATGAATAATTTTATCTTTTATTAATATAACATCATATTTAAATAATAAATATACTTATTTATTAAATTATATAAAATAATTAAAAAAATACTTTTCAACTAAAATTTATTCACTTCTTTTTAAAAAATAAAAATTGGATTAATCTAAAAATAGTTATTAATTAAAAAAATAAGTAGTTTTCCATGGTAAATTCAAACAACAAACTAACAACAAAAAACAAATATAAACTATTAAGAACTAACTTGTTGAGTGATCTAATGACATAACAAATAAAAAATAATTAATTATTAATAGCAAATTATAGCAACTAATTAATATCATTAAAATGAGATAAAATTATGCTACTTTTTGCTAGTGTTATGACTAATACAACTTTACTTAAAATATTCAAAATTAGCAGCTAACAAATGTTTGGTGTTATTAATCTAAGTTAAACACATAGAATTCATACGTGTAGATATTTTTTTGATCTACTTAGTAGAAAATAGGTATATTGAGTTGAAGGAAAGGGAATAGAAGAGAATGAAAGTAGTAAAAAAAAAAGAGTGTCTGAATTGAAAGGTAGAAAGTGTTGAGAGAAAATAAGTAAGGAGAAAGTTAAGAAAAAATAATTAGATTATAAGGACATTTTTAAACATCTTAAATTTTAAGCGAAATTCCAATAGAATAGAATTCCAAATTAAATCTATTTAGTTTGAAATTAATTTTAAAAAAAATAATGAAATTAAATTAAATTCGAGCCTCGTGAAAATTGAATTCTAAACAATTTTCAAACACCCTAAAATTTATAAAATCTCTTCTAATTTCATAAGAGATTTTTTTTATTTAATTGTAATTTAGATTTATACTTATATATCTCTTATATCAAATTACCAAATATATGTCTAAAAAGTTTTTACATTTGATAAATCTTAAAACTAAATCTCAAATCNNTGGTGTGGTTATTTTTTATTTTTTATTTTTTATTTTCTTGTTGAACTGATTTCTACTCAACTTCAAGATGTTGAGATTTTTGTCCTTACTTTAAAAAATCTAAAAGATATTATTATCCAATTTCTTCTCTTTGTTATATACTCATTAAGACTCTTCTTAATAAAATTTTCTTAGTTTTGAAATTTAGTTTCAAGATATATCAAATATAAGAATTTTTTAGACATATATTTTTAATTGAAAAAGTATACAGAATCAATTCTTAATTAGATAATATTAGCTAATTTTAATGTTTAAGTTTCTGCTTTAGGATTTAAGATTAAAGTTTGTGATTTAGAATCTAAAATTTAAGATAAACAAAATAATTTTTAAAAAATTTATTAATGTTGACTGAAAAAATTAGTTACCTAGCATTATTTTTTTTTAATTTGGTATAAGATATTTAAGTATAAATATAGACTATAATCAAATAATTTTTTTCCTTATGAGATTAAAAGGAATTTTACAAAATAAAAATTTTGAGAACTGAAAGGATGAACACTTAAAATATTTTTAGCAGCATTTCATTAATTTCTG
>NC_029786.2:34359343-34363437 GCF_000816755.2 Arachis ipaensis | reverse complement strand
ATTGATATATTTATAAAAAAAATATAAAATATATATTTAACTGTAAGATCAAAATTATTGTAAAATATTAAAAAAAGTTTATTGAATTATTTGAATTAACAGAATAAAATAAATATGCAACTGATTTGAGACACCTGTATAAAAACCAAATTTTAATATGTAAAGGTCAACTGTCCGTGAACAAACTTTAAATAAAGAAAAAGTCTAGGGGACCAACAGATTTATTAAATTTGGTTAGTATTTAGCCAGTAAAAAGAAAATGAGTAATTTTTTATCATTAGATGAAATTTCACACCATTAAATATACTATTAATGACTAATAAATGGCTACAACTCACAAAATCTGCTGCCCCTAACACTCCTCTTAAATAAATAGACTTCCTTTATCATCTTCAGACTCCAAAACCAAGGTGGGAGCCAACTTCCAATCACAGAAAGATGGACACATGTCAAAAAATACATGAACAAAAAATTTCTACTCTTTTAACTTTATGCAAATTTACATATAAAAAATGTTATTTATACTCTAAAATTAATTATTAATATATTTATATATAATTTAATTTATTTTTAATATGAATTTATATTCTAACATATATTTTATACTGATAACTACTTTGATGGCTAATTTTAGTATACAGCAGCATTACTCTTTACATATGTACATTATAATTGACCTTAAATTTTTTCCATTAAAGAAACACTTCCCCATCATCCCTTCTTTCTTATCACTTCTTATTCCCAGAACACAACCATGAAGATCTTTCTTTCTTTAAGGACATTGTCCTTTCTTTGTTGCCTTCTCTTCACTGCTAGTAACTTAGCATCTGAATCACACGCTTCAGTAACTTCGCAGGAGTTCCAATACTTCTGTGATGAGCATAGTATTACCATAGACATCGAAGGCAACTACACAACCAATAGCACCTACCATACCAACCTCAACACTCTTATGTCAAATATTCTCAACAACAAAGAAATCGATTACGGTTTCTACAATGTCTCATACGGCGAGTACCCAAACAGAGTGTACGCCATTGGACTATGTAGAGGAGACATTAAGCCGGAGCAGTGCCGAACTTGCCTAAACCAATCCAGAGCCAATCTCACGGCGGTTTGTCCGAATCGAAAGGTGGCGATCGGGTGGTACAACGACGAACTATGCATGCTGCGATACTCGAATCGCAGCATATTCCACCTGATGGACAATGGACCGGCTTATTACAAGAAAAGCGACAAAAACGCCACGGATTTGAATGAGTTCAATACAAAATTGAACGATTTGTTGAATGGCTTGAAAAGCAAAGCTTCTTCTGGTGACTCTCGGTTAAAGTATGCTGTGGGAAACTTTAGTCTTCCCAATTTTGATGATGTTTATGGTCTTGTTCAGTGCACGCCTGATTTGTCTGGAGAAGATTGTGATAACTGCATAGCTCAATCTATTGAAAGAATATCAAAAGATTGTTGTAAGGATAGCATGGGTGGTAGGGTTGTTAGGCCAAGTTGTTTTATGAGATTTGAGACATCGTATCAATTCTATGGGCCAACGGCGTATACGCCACCTTCGCCACCAGCTCCGCAGCCCACCACCACCTCTGTAACTAACCCGTCTTCAGGAGGTATTTACTATCCATAATAAACATAAAAAAAAAAGAGTAAAGTCCATAAAATGCATTATGTCCAAAGGAGTTGTTCTAAAACTGTATTATATATTAAATAATACTTTTTATAAAAAGTATTGTTAAAAAAGTGTTATTAAAATATAAAAAAATATTACTTTAATTTTAACCATACATGTATAGTCACTTTAATCATGGTAGCATAATTTTACTCTTCTCTTCTGTTAAATACTTGTTCATCAATATAAATTCACTTTGCTTTCTTTCTTTGTCACACTATCCGAACTTCTTATCACTGTATCAACCCTAGTAGCTTAATGCACTTTTATTATTTTTTTAAAAAATGTTAAACTTTATTACAAGTATCTAATTAAGAAATTGATGTTAATCTTATGTCCCACTAAGGATTATATATGAAATTTTGCAGGAAAGAGCCACACTCCAGTACTAGTCATCGCCATAACAGTACCTATAGTGGCTGTGACTATGTTCATGTTTATTTTTATCCGCAGCAGGTATCTAAGAAAGAGAAAGCAAAGGAAAAGCAGTTCAAGTGAGTTGAAATGTTTAATTTGATCTATGACTTCATTCAATGTTTGATTTAATTCTTAATAGCAATTTTAACATGTAGGACAAATTTTTTTTTTTGTTTTTTCTAGGTTTTTTTTTTCCATTATTTTCACTTTTTTATAAGACAGAAAATAAAAAATATTCCGCTTAAAATAGAAAATTTTTTATACATACTTCAACTACCAAACAAAATTATGTATTGTTTATCTCTAACTCTCTTTTGTTTTATTTTTTATTTTTTATTTTTTTTTTTGGTCATGAACTCTCTTTTGTGTTTGAAAAAGCAACTTCTAAACACTGCTTAATAGTAGAAAAGTACAATGTATTCTTATAACACAAAAAGACTCACTTTCTTTCTTTCTATCAATTTTGAAAATTACCCGGTTAATTTAAATTGTCATCCATGTCAAACACCAGAGGATGATAACACTGAAGATATGGAAATTGTTGAGTCATTACAATTTAACTTGGAGAGTATACGAGACGCTACAAATGACTTTTCTGATGCTAATAAGCTTGGACAAGGTGGATTTGGGGCTGTTTACAAGGTCAGTTATAGTAGTAATATTAGATAGGTGAATTATAGGATCGCTATGATATGATTGTGGTGGCAATGAAAGTTTGATAAAACACCAAAAAAAGGTTTCAAAACTTAAGATCACATTTTTTATTTGATCACACTATTTTTTTTTTTTCAAATTAAAAAGTGTAGCTAAATAGTAAAAAAAAAAGTGACTTTAATTTTAACTATAATTTTTAAATGTTACTAAAGTGCCATAACTACTATAATAATAGCCACCACAGAATTTCTTAATGATAAGTTGTTTATGTTTTGTATTCTTAAAACTTGCTATTATATTGTCAAATAATATGATTATCACTTTTGAGTGTGCCTGCATCTTATTTTGAAGAGATGATTTTCTAACTGAGCATACGGAAAATAGTCATCTACAAAATCTATATTTAAATATATATATATATATATTCTTGACAAATAATTTCTGGCTGTATGTTTTTACTTGTTAGGGTATTCTCACTAATGGACAAGAGATTGCTGTAAAAAGGTTGGCAAGGAGTTCTGGTCAAGGAGACCTAGAATTTAAGAATGAAGTGTTGTTACTGGCTAAGCTTCAACATCGAAATTTAGTTAGCCTACTTGGTTTTTGTTTGGAAGGAAGAGAAAGGCTACTCGTCTATGAATTTGTACCCAATAAAAGTCTTGATTACTTTATATTTGGTAGGTTTAAATACCTCTATTTTTTTCATTTTGGTTTCAAATTAAGTTTAATGAGATCGTTTTAAATTTCATGTGCTTTGAATATATACATGTGTAGATCCCACCAAGAGAGCAAATTTGGATTGGGAAAGCTGCCACAGAATCATTGGAGGTATTGCTCGAGGTCTTGTCTACCTTCATGAAGATTCTCGATTGCGTATTATTCATCGTGACCTCAAAGCAGCAAATATTCTTTTAGATGAAAAGATGAATCCTAAGATATCAGATTTTGGTACTGCAAAACTATTTGTTACAAGTCAAACTCACTCTAATACAAATAGAATTGTTGGAACTTAGTAAGTATATATTAAAATTTACTTAATTTTACTTTAGTATTAATATTATTAAGCTTACTAATTGACACTATATTACCTATCTTGTTATGTAGTGGATATATGGCACCTGAATATCAATTTTATGGACTATTTTCAATCAAGTCGGATGTGTATAGTTTTGGTGTATTAGTTCTTGAGATTGTAAGTGGCAAGAAAAGCAGTGGCAATTGTCAGAGTGAGAATCCAGAGACTCTCATGAACTTTGTAAGTCATCACTGTTTTCTCATTATGCCTTCCTTATCTATACTACAGTACCTTTGTATTTTGTATCTTAAGAGTTACCACACAGACCTA
>NC_029786.2:34343779-34359330 GCF_000816755.2 Arachis ipaensis | reverse complement strand
AGCAAAAATTAATAAAAGGATACTAATCTGAGAAAATTCTTGCAGGCATGGAGAAATTGGAAGGATGGGACAATTTCAAACATTGTAGATACCACATTAAGAAATGGTTCACAGAATGAAATAATTCGATGCATCCACATTGCTTTACTATGTGTTCAAGCAAATGAAGCTCATAGACCAACCATGGCTACAGTTTTACTCATGCTTAATAATCATTCGGTCACACTCGCAGTACCTTCAGAACCTGCATTTTTGCTGAATACAGGATCAAACACATCGACAAAAAGACCAGCACAAGAATCAGTCAATGAAGCTTCAATTACTGATCCATATCCTCGCTAGTTTCAAAATACTACGTTTAAAAATTGAAATACATTTTCCTTTAATTTTAGAAAATGTCATGTCAACTATGCTATATAGTATAGGAAGCGTTTCACATATACCGTTGTATTTTAGCAGTACATGATGTTCCATTCTTTTTAATCATTAAGATTTATAATAAAATAAATTAAAGAATGAGATTGAATGAAAATCTTGTACGTAGAATTGTTTGACTAATGAGCATGGTGAAGAAGATATTTGTCCTTTCCTTCACCCACCAAGAGAGAGATAAAATTACAATATTGTCCTATTTATAGCTAACTTGTGTTGCCGTGTTGAATGAGTTGAGCCTGCGATAGGTTAGTGTGACTGACCTCTTTTTTAACAAGCATTGAAAAATTTATTAAGAAAAAGCTTATTGATTATTCATTTTCTTTTAAAAAAAATTGATTGGTTCATTTATAAACCTTTTTTTATAAAAAAACATATTATTTAGGCATTTAAAAATAACGATAAAAATTTTTAATTTATAGTTATCATTTTCATTAATTATAATTATTGTAATAATAGTATAACAATAATTAAAACAACATTAACAATCATAACAATATGTTTCTTAAAAAAATTAAATATAACACGCAAGTCAGACTTCTTTTTATTTCTATAAACTTCTTTTATAAATTGCACATAATTATATTTTAGCAATAAATATCACAATTTCTTTAAACATCTCATTTGTTTTAGAATAAGTTATAAAATAGGATTCTAAAATTTATATTGTCTACAAAATTAACCTTAAAAGATACGAAGGATAAATAAGACACCAAAAAATTTAATTGATAAATTGATCCTTTTGTTGTTTTCAATTAAATTTTTAATATATTTATTGAACAAATAAATTTTTAATAAATTTTATTACAAAATAGTTAAGTTCCAAAAATACACTCTAAGAAAAATTAGATTCTTTTAAAATAAACAATAGAAGGACCAATCTATATGATAAGAGTAATAAACGAGGACTTCTAAAAAATAAAATTTTTTAAGGACTAAAATATTCGATTTAAAATTCTTTAAATATCAATTTAGATATTTATCCATATACAATAAATAACCAAAAATCTAACACATAAAATTTTATTCAGTAAAAATAAATTATAAAAAAATATGTTATGAATAACATTCCTATAAACAAAATTAACATTCACATTTTTATAATAACAAAATATAAAATGATAATACAAAGTTTAAATTAATAATGTAAAAATCACCCTATAAAATAAATCATAATACATTTGATAAAAAGAATATATATAAATATATATATATATGAAAATTTTGATCCTAATGTTAATGTATTTTTTTTAGAGAATTAATAAAAATATTATAATTACTCACAAACTAATACTTTATTAAATATATTGTAATTTGTCTAAATACTTTTTTTCATAAAAATTAATTATTTTTTGGTAACATTTAGGTGTATTATTTTTTGTTTGGACTAAGAACACTATAATACAACAAACTAATATGATTCCACGTATTATTATTTAAAAAATTTTACGATTTATTTTCAAATTAAGATCCTACAAAAATGATAAAATTTTTTCTATTTTACAAGTATGGTCAAACTTATTAGAAATATTAATCAGTCAAAGAAAAATATCTTGTAAATATTAATTTGCAAGAAATTATATATATAT
Source organism: Arachis ipaensis (assembly GCF_000816755.2). Lineage (NCBI taxonomy): Eukaryota > Viridiplantae > Streptophyta > Magnoliopsida > Fabales > Fabaceae > Arachis > Arachis ipaensis. The sequence goes on along the minus strand of NC_029786.2, from coordinate 34,357,309 downwards.
ATATAGAGACTATAATTATGATTTTTATTATTGGAACGATTTTTATGTTTTTCATTTAAACTTTGTATTATGTTTAATATTTTATTATTATAAATTTATGAATATTATTTTTTTAGAAATATTTTTTTCTAATATATATTTGTATATTTTATTTTATTTTTATTCGATAAAATTCAATATATTAGATTTTTGGTTATTTATTCGTAAATCGTATTAGACAAATAAATTTTAGGGGTAAATATAATTTTGGTCCCAAAAGTTTAGCGCGAAACCGTCCCTCATCTAATTTTTTATTTAGAATCGTTCTTAACATTTTTTTCGTATTAAAATCGTCTTTTTAACTTTTTTTGGACAAAAATACCCTCCACCTTTATCAGCACCTTTTCTTCCACCACCACCACCACCACTCCCACCAGCATTTCCTCCACCACCAGCACATCCACCACCAACAATAACATCATCAATAAAATTAACCCAAATTCAATAAATCAACACAAATTCAACCACCAAATTAACACAACAACAATAAAATCAGAAAACAACAAATTAAAACACCCTCTCCATCTTGCAGTGCTGAGAAAGGATTCATATTGAAGCATACAGTGTTGTACTGGGTAATTCCTTTATGGAATTGCAGTGCTTGCAAAGATTGATCCAGCTTGGAGAATGAAATATAAGAAGAAGCAGATGAAGAAGAAGAAGGAAGCAGATTCAGATTTTTTGTTATATTTAATATGTTAAAAATATTAAAAAAATCAATATATTGAACGTAAGTTTGTGGCCCAGAAAATAAAGAATTGCTATATAACTTTTCAAGCCAATAACCATGTGTTTTAGTTGGTTATTTTAGAAAAATTAACAGTTCAGTTAAGGTTATTTGGTCATTACATAGTTACTAATGACAAAAGTAAAATTAGCAACCTTTTAATACCAATGAACATCATATTCCAATATTTATCAGTGAACATGTGATAATTTTCCTATAGTATATAGGTGCTATGAGTTAATATACTACTTTATCAGACAAAGCTGAAAAATACATAAGGGAAATCACCCCATTCATGAAATTTATTGGTGACTATCTAAGTTTGCAACTTTATACCTATTTGAAACTACTACACTTATCATTTTGTTATCAATTGCTGAATTTAATTTTGATATCAATGTAAATCAGTTTTGTACTTACATCCAATTATATAACGCTATCAGCAAACATAATACTTTTCACATTAACCTTGTAAATGATCATTCAAAAAAACGAAAAAAATAAACAACTGTGTAAAACGTTTACACTGTCAATGCATCAAAATTAAACTCATCACTTGCTATAACTTGTAGTAGAAACATGGCTGTTTTGAAAATTAACAGGTTGCATAAATTAACATATTGCATGGAAAATGGCTCTAAAAGTTAAAAACACTGAAATTTAGCAAGAGCATATAGAACTCATAAAAATAAATCAATTAAGTATCGCTACACCGAAATCCTGTCATTAAGGGCATAAATACATGTATAGCTCATTGAGGAGTTACCACTAAATTAACTCATATGGAAGCTGCTATTGTCTGATCTCAAACATAAGCCAAAATCAAACAATATATTCCTACCCTAGATGTAAAAGATGCATTTTGATTCTTGCTGATATCATCTTAGCAAGTACATACAACAATTTATGCCAACTCATGCATCTAGTTCTCATAACCCCTTACCAGTTACCACACACCATTGAGTTCATGAAAGCTCGACTATCCTTGCTCGTTTTTTGGAATTATGATTTCCCTTTCGTTTTTTATCATCAAGAGATGAAGGCTTTCTACCATCATTTCCAGCATCACCACTTCTGATTCCATCATCCTCGTTATCATCTTCAGCACTGCTTTCATCTGAATCTGTGTCTGTGTCTTTGCCATCAGCGGCCAATGAAATCGCAGGCTGACAACTGGAAATTGCTGATTCAGCAGCAGCCACAGCCTCAGGTGTATTAAGATCCGCAACACCAAGCATCAAATCCTTAAAAAGAAAAAGATTGAGCAAAAAAACCAATGCAATAATCAACTATTTGCCGGTCAGTAACACGAATCATACATAGAAGATATGACACGGATTGAACAATGAATTACCATTTCAATAACTTTGGATTCATTTCCAGTGAGCTCTTCAATATTGTAACTCTCAGGATGATCCTACAAATTTTCAAAACAAAGCAACAAGAAAATAGATAGGAGAACAAAGGGAGAAAATGGTTGTGAAACAATTAAAATATGGCTTCAATCAGAACTCAAATTTGAACCTTCGCATCAAGTTCCAGCCGCTTATTTGCTTCTGACATCACTCCTAAGAAATCTTTAACCTTCCCTAAAACTGCATCAATCCAAAATTAAAAAAAAAAAGGTCATGTTAGGTTAAAAATATTGCAGCTCAATTTTGTGATTCCATCTTAGGGCTATGCTCTACCCAAAGTACTAGTTCAGTGATTACAACTATAAGGTAGCGTTTGGTAGAGAGACAGAAACTGAAAGACCGAGACTGAAAGACAAAGATTAAGGGACAAAGACTAAAATAAATTTCAGTATTTTGTTTGGTATAAAATGAGAGACAGAAATTGAAATAAGAATAAAACTCTAATTTAATTTGCATAAAGGATAAACTTTGAATTAATTAATTGAAATAAGGGTATTTTAGGTATAAAATATTATTAAAATTTCAATCTCCGTCTCTAAAAATTTCAGTCCCTTGTGTCCCTACTTTTTAGAGGTACTGAAATACTGAAATTTTGGGGACAGAGACAGAAATTTTAGTACCAGTCTCTAAGCCAACAAATATGATACTGTGTCTGTCTCCTAGTCTCTATCCCAATACCTCAAAACAACCGCTACCTAATATTCACTTGTACTAAGTATTAACCAGGTAGTTTCATTTGAACACCAAATTCAGCAGTGAAATATTGTCAAAAAGAAAATCATTATCATGTATATCAACAATAAAAGCATTCAGTTATCTTCTACTGATAACATCAACAACTACTTAATTAAGAACAAGGGACTAACCCCATACTAAAAATGTAGAACAGTAAAACAACAAAACATGTGAACAAGCAGAGAAAATCTAATCAAGAAAATCACACAGACCAATGAAACAGATTTTGCCATCAAATATTTAGGTTCTTATTTCATTGCCATCACTACAAATATAAGATCACAAACTTTGATTTCCCAGCCTAAACTAGTTCACTTCTAAGTTATAACAATAGCTTGGAATATGCAGACAATCCTTTTGGCATTGCACTTGAAAGCGCCAACTAAGAACACAAATCAAACCAAAATTAAGAATAAGACCACATCAAAGTCAGACACTGATACGAAACGAAGGATAAACAAAAAGATAAACACTGAAATTGAATAAAAAGATAAATTGAAATTAAAATAGAAAAAAGAATAGGTTGAAATTGAATACAAAGGGAATTACACTATTTTTTATCCAATTTTTTGATGCAACAAAAGGATTCTCTCAACTTAACTTGTCAACACCATAATTTGGGAATTGAATCGAAGGGAATCACTCAATCTTCTATCCAATTTTCCGATGCAACAAGAGAGTGACTCACTCGACCTCACTTGTCCATGTCATGGTTTCAAAACAAAAAAAAGTGGTTTTTCACACCTCTAATTTCTCAGTGACAACTACAATAGTTTAGGAAATATTTACAACCTCATATTAGGTTAAAATAAAGAAAACCTTATGCCCACTAACATAAAACCCAATCTACTAACTAAATAAATAAAATTAAAGAACATGAAATTAAATTAAACATTCTAATATTTAAAAAATATAAACTAATAACTACTAAATAATACTTAATACTATTCATGACACAAACTTTTGAAGCACTATCAGACACACTTATGGGCAACAACTCTGGCACTAGCAGAGAATAGCTATATCCCTATTGAGATCCAAATCCAACTGCAATGCTCATTAACTTATTCACAATTATAAAGTATCATGATTCATCTTACTAGCAGGCAATGTAATTGGGGGTTATGAATGCCATATTCATCAGCATGATTGTAAAACTTATAAAAGCATATCATATCATATTGAGTCCAATTAAGCAATTTGAATGAATAATAAAATATGCTGAGACACTAGAAGCAAACAAGAGTAATGTGTTGAAATATGAAGAGAGATATCATTGTTAGATAGTGGTTAGTAATTTGGACGGTGCATTTATGGAGAGTAGTTGAGAAGGTACTCTAGATTTATCACTCTCCTCTCTATATATGTTGGCCTTTTCCCTTGTAACGATACATAACAATTCACACAATCAGTAATAATCTCTCTCGTTTGTCTAATTACTCTAATATTTCCAGCTGAGTAACCATGAATCTTAATATAACATCAAAGACATGGTATCCTCCTTGAAAACTGTTGCGGCGCTGCTGCCCTCCACCATTGTCAAATCTGACCAAAGACCACACCCTTGGCTTCTCCTTGTCCAGCAATGCCCAACCTCTCCAACCTTGTCAACAGTGTTGCTCTTCGACAAGCCACGTGTTGCCACATTCAACATATCTCTGACAAACAAGTCACCGACTTCACTTCCACTAGTGCCTGAGGGCACATCAACCACTGTATTCTGCTGCCAACTCCTGCAGCTACTGACACCTCAATGCTCACCTCTTTGTGCTATCTTTGCATGTGTTTATCTCCTTGATCAAGCCGCTAGTCCACTACAGTATCAAACTTGATTTATCCCTAACGGGTGCCATGACTATTTGAGTATTGATCTCCTGCTTCTAATAGTGCAAGTCTGACCCCTTTGTTGTCTCTGTAACCTCCTCCAGCATCTCCCTATTCTTACTTTTGGTATCTGGTCCTCTTGGCACAATGGTTGCGTTTGTTTATAGGCACGGAACATTGAAGATACAGAGATACAAATTATGTTTGATAGATAAAACATAGACAGAGACAATGTGTGTAGGGACACTAAATTAGTGTATTTTGCGTCCTTTCTCTCAAGGACACAAAAACACTAACAAGAGACAATTTATTTTTCATTTTTTCTTTCAATATTTATACCAAATTTTCAAAATTATGTTTTTCATCATCATATTTTTCTTCCTAAATTTTTGTATGGAAAAAATAAGAGTAAATTAGACTTTTATATTTTGTTCTAGTTTATCACCAAACAAAAATACAAGAACATTAATCTTTGTGTCTATGTCCATTGTGTCTTGTTCTCAATGTTCTATTCTCAGAACCAAACGCAGCCAAAGTGATGAATATTGGTTGTGTTTTCCTTCCAACCTCCCATTCTAAACCATACCAACAGTAATATTTGTCATTCACAGTCTTTGCCAGTTATATGCTATTTATGGCCTCTTTGAAAGACAATGACTGCTCAACCAAGTCGCTTTCCTAGGTTCCTTACCTCCTTACTGGCCCAAGCAGTTCCGGATAGTCCCAGCAAGTCCCCAACAGTCCCAGCTACCCCTTGCACAACTCCAGAAGTCGCAACAGGCCCCTGCACATCTTCAGCAGTTCTTGCTGGCCCTGACATGTTTCCAGCAGATACAGATGGCCTTTCCTTAGTCTTCATATTATATTTCCACGAGTATTATTGTAAAAAGCTTAGAGCTTAGTAACTTTAGCTTGAGGGTGAGTCTTAGAGAAGAAGTTTATCCTTAAATATCAAATAATATCTTCTATAGGTTATTTATGTTCTAAGCTTGATAAATATTATCTATATGCTCAAGTTTGTGGGGAAGTGATGAAAGGAAAAGGAGAGGGCGAGAGTCAAAACGGAGAGAATGCGAGGATAAGAGTTTGTTAGTTCACAGCTGTCAAATAAACATGATGATAGAGCAAAGTAATAAATTTCAGAGCAATTGACACAATTAGTAATAATCTTTCTCTCATTTGTCTAGTTACTCTAATATTTCCAGCTGAATAACCAGGAACAACATAATCAAATTCAAAATCTAGAAAAGATAAAGCATTCACAATTTCAGAACAATATCATCTGTTCCATACTGCACAATGTTTCAAAAGAAAATTTCTTCAGGTAGAATATGGACTAATCTCAACTACTAATGAAAAGGTCGCATAGATCTACCAAATCATTCACTTTTACTCAATTATATGATTTACTAACAATGAGAGATAACTATTATCAAATTATTAAACAATTAAAACTACCAATAATCAAATTTCATTGAGATCTTTAATTATTTCTACCTTCAATAATAATAGTAGATAATAATCATGGCTAACAATCTAAACACCCCCACTAAAATGAACTTAATTATTAGCATAGGTCCTATTCCACCATAAATAAATAAATAAAATTTAAAAATATAAGAACTTGGGATGAATTTGAAACAGTACGTTGGCTTTTGGGAATAGAAGTAAGAGGAGTGCCATTAGGGGGAAGTATCTTAGTTTGAGTGCATTGTTCTCTTTTGCCGTTACAAACAAGAAGTGTGGATTCTGCATAAAAGTGAAAAAAATTTAAAAAAAATCAAACTTCAACAATACGATATCTAAAGCAAAATATATATAAAATAAATAAAAAAGAAAAAAGAAAAGGGAGAATAAAATAGACCTAAGGATGAGAGGGGTGTGGCCTTTTGCTCCAAGTGAAGAAGCTCCTTGCTCCTTTCAGCCATGGAGACTCTGGCAGTTATGACTTGTGAGCAAAACAAAGGTTCATGGTGAGACAAACACAAAGAGAATAAGGAAAAAGAGTAAAACCAACATGGTCCCCGCCCCGTCCCCCATTTTGCATAACTTCCCAGTCCCCACACCGTACCCTTGACGAGTGACGGGTACCAATTCCTCGCCCAATACCCGGATCAGAGTGGATATCTATGGATTTTCAAAGAAAAATTTTAAAAAAGGGACTTAAATATTCTTCAACCATATTACAAGCATAATCTTCATTGTCGTCAAGACTTAAATCGAAATAAACATTGTCTTTATCCATAATTCAAACATAGTTTAAATAGTAATAAACAGAGTTTCAGAAGACAAATTGTCATACCTGAGAAATAGACAAATTCATGTCAAAAAGTACACAATCTACCCTTAACTAGTCTAATACAACATAATGCATATGCTAAAAAATAACAATCAAACTAAACCTAGCTGCCAACAGTTCATAAGGTTAAGTATACTTTTTGTCCTGGAGTTTGTCAAAACTTTCAAAAATAATACTAAATTTTATTTTGTTTCAATTTTGTCTAAAAGTTTTCAATTTGAATCAAATTACCCCAACAGCTAAATTTTCAAGAAATTTATGACCAATTTAGCAATAATGTTTGACAATTAGGGGCCAGTTGCTTGTGTGAAAAGGTTACTTAAGAAATTGTTGCTGAATTAATCCTAAATTTCTTAAAAGTTTAACTTCCTGGTACATTTCATGCAAATCAAAAACTTTTAGGAGAAAATTGAAATAAAAGGTTCTGAGAACCGGACCGGTCATCAAACCGCTTTAGTTATTGGTTCATTGGTTTACTGGTCTAACCGGTCTAACCGGTAGTTCAACCGAAAAAACCGTTTTAAAATGGAATAATAAATAAATTATAAATATGCAAGTATTAAGTTGAGGGTATAAGGTTGTATGAAGTTTTTCTAATGGAGTGGTGAATTCCTCTCTTAGGATTTTCCTTTTTTAATATTAAATGCAAAATTGCCAGATGAAAGCATGATACCAAGCAAGTACAATTCCTCATCAGTACACAAAATGTTAAAAGAAATATCTGACAAGAATAGGAAGAATATCAAATGAATTATCATAAATCCAACTAAAAATAAACATAGTACTCGGATAAATAAATTTGATAACATTATTAATAACAAAGTTGGTAGTGGACTGTGCTAGAAAGGCTTCACCAAATGAAGGTGCATACAGGCTTTTAGAGACAATAGACTTGGATTTGTGCAGTAGCATTTTGGATGAGTTGCTTTGAAGACCATTTGGTAAAACTAAGCTTTGAATAGGTACAATACAGGCTTCACCAAATGCTCATAACACACACAAAGACAGTTTCTCAAGATACATAAATAAGTGCTCATCCTCTAAAAATAATCATCTGAATCGGTATAAGGCAGGAAAAAATGACTATAAGTCTCTTTACCCAAGTCAAAATAAACAACCATATCTGAATTCAACAATCAGCATTCAGCACCAAATATTACAAAACATTAACCAATAATCACACTAAACCTGCAACCAGCAATTACAAAACAGCAACAAACATGAGTACATTATAAAACATTCCAAAACAGTGATGACACTAAACCTGCATAGTAAATAATCTCAAAGACAATGATCACCAATATCCAGCAAATAAACAATAAATACACAACAACAATTTAGCAAATAAACAAGAACAAGACCTAAATAGAAAATCCAACAAATTAAGTCGCAGCAACCTAACAATTTGACAAATTAAAACAACAGTAGCCCAACAATTTACCAAATTATCAACTTAACAAATTCAAGAACAGAAAATCACAACAAAACAAAAAAAATTAAAAGTAACAGAAGAACACAAGAACAATTAGCAAATTAACAAGTTCACAATAACAGTTAAAAAATTTACCAGAAGAACACTAATGCAAGTGGAATCATCATGCTAATATGTTTTCTGCAAAGATGCTATTTGTACAGCTATAATTTCCTAATTACTATGATCCAATTATTCTAATTTCACATGCAATCAACTTAGTAAGTTTCTAAAAGCTAGAAATTATAAAACCAACCAGAAATATGGTTAAAGCATTTCATCAAACATGTTGAGTGCGGTAAAATTAAAACGAAATAAGAGAATTCAAAGCTTAATTTCAATGTGACAGAGAAGAGAACATAACTATTGTAACTTTAATTTAGTCTATGAAAAAATCCAAACCACTACCAAATCAAAGAATTACTTATTGTAATAGAAATCAGAAGTTGCAGAGTTTGAAGAGTATTGGTGTTGTGTGAGTGTATTGTCTGGTGGCGGGTTTAGGGAACTCACGGCGGGGACAACAGAGAGCAGTTCGACGGCTGAGTGGAGGCGCGGGTTGGTCGCAGAGTTTGAAGCAGAGTAACGTGCCTTCCAGACGAACGCGAACTCGAGCGGTGAACAGTGAGTGAACGCGAACGGTGAACGCCGAGCGAACGCGAACGAAGATGCGAACGTGAACAGCAAACAAACGGCGACGGAAGCGCGGCTGACCAGACAAAGACGACGGACGCCGAGCTCGAGGAAGCAACCGCGATCGGCGACAGCGAACAGGGGTTGAAGACTTGGAGCACGAGGGAAGCTAGATAACGGATGGCGAACTTCGAGTGCGACGGACGGCGGCAGTATGCCACTCCTTGTGGCGGTGGTGTAGGCTTACAAGTGCTAGGGTTTTGTGTGATTTGACTGATTTCTCTGACTGAAAGAAAGAGAGGGAGAACGAGAGAAAGAAACGAAGGAGCTACCCTTTTTTGTGTAAACCGGCCGGGTTCCGGTTCGGTCTGACCGACCGGTTCTCGTTCGGTTCAACGGTTTTCTGCTGGTTTTTTTATTAGCGGTTTTATATACCTGACCGGACCATTAATGTTGCCGATTCGCGGTTAAATCGGTCCGACCGGCCGATCCGATCCGGTTTTCAGAACATACTGTTAAGGATATTTTTCAACCTTTTGACATACTTCAAGACAAAAATATACTTGACCCTTGAAAAAATTAAAAATACCTAACCTAAACCAAAATCACAGCTAAACTTGTATCAAAAAGACCCAACCTAAACCTAAAATCACATTATATCATCAAGAAAAAGAAAAGAGAGCAGAGGTAATGGCAACGGCCTACCTGCTGGCTGCAGATGGACCGTAAATTGGCCACGGAAAGGGAGGGGCAACGCAGTGGGACCGTGACGTACTGACGGCGACAGAGGGAGGCACGGCGAGTCGGCACGACGCGGAGGCTCAGAGGAAGAGGCGAGGCCACAAACCGAGTGGTGAGAGGCGATGTCGAGGGACAGTGGAGACGAGGCAGTGGCCGCGAGGAGGTCTGAGAGGCGAGGCAGAGATGCAGAGTGAGTGTGAGTGGATGAGAGAGTAAGGTTGCGAGAACTGAACCGGTCAAGTGACGGGTTCAAAGGTTTGTCCAACAATGGCAAAAAGACGCTGGCGGCAGCGACGCGGAAAAGCGGGAAGAGACTCTTGCAGCAGCCAAAGGGGGAGAGACGGGAGCGGCGACGCAAGAGGTGAACGGCGTAGGAGATGTGGAGAACAGAGAAACAATGCCGGCGGTGGTGCCTCTGCTGGAGTTGGGAGAGAGAAAAGGCGAAGGAAGGGGAGAAGAGGATGGCGGCGGCAGCGGGGGTTAATGATTTAGGGTGATTTTTAACCTTTAAACATGTAAGCTTTGAAAAGACAAGTTGTTCTCTCACGATTCAAAATTGTTTAAGTTACTTTTATAAATAAAAAATAAAATGTATAAAATAAAGATAAAATATTTAAAGTTTATTAAATATTATGTTTGTTTGGGTCTCATTATTTTGATAAAAAAATATTATTTTAATAAAAAAAGTTTTTTTTTATTTTTTAGTATATTTGACAAATTTCTAGTAATAAAAAAAAATTAGAAAAATAAAAAAAATATCTTTTTTGAGAAATTGTAATTTACATTTTTTTTAAAAAAGATCTTTTTTTCTTAAAAAATTGTTATACCCAAACATAATTGATAGATAAAAAAAATCTTTTTGCATCATTTTGGGGATGGGACCTTGGAGGCTTTTCTCATTTATATAATGATTTTTTTTCTCGTAGATTTCCCTTCTTTTCTAATGCGTTTCGGATATAAAAATCATTTATTGCTCTATGGATACCTAGGTTAAATTGAATCCATGAACTCAATCCGGCTATTCCTTTTTTTATTCTTCCAAATCAAATCCCCTAAGTCATGAATGGTTAATTGTCTTATGACTCATAAATTTACTCATAAATCTGATAGAAATTTTTTTTTAACAACTTTTCAAGAGAAAAATGATACCTTTTCTCGTTCGCGCTACCAGCGGAGCCCGGGCACACTCCGTTCCTTTGATCAAAGAATAATATTCTTTGAATATTTTTGTGAAATTGAAAAAATAAATAAAAAAAATGTTTTCAAAATTCTTCTAATTTTTATGTCTAGGAAACTGGCTTATTTAGTACTTTCTATTTTTTATTACTTTTCTATTTGAATCTTATTTCAAGATTTTTTCTTTTAGTGTCGTTTTTGTTCTATTTTCCTTTCTTTCAGTTAAAAAGAACTCCAAAGTCTACTTTTTTGTAGATCACGGTAAGAGAAAGAGAAATTTCTAATATTTTTTCTATTTACTTTTTCGATATTTTTATCTATCTATCTATCTATCTATCCGAGTAATTAATATTAATTGAATTAAAATATTTTAATTAATATTAAATAAAATAATAGAAATAATAAGAGAAACATCTTTTTTTAGAAGCTGTAATTTACAATTTTTTTTTATGAGTAAATATCCTTTCTGGCCCCTGTCCTTTTTGAAAATTGATTACATGCCCCCTAACCTTTATAATTTACCAAATCGGCCCCTATCCATATACTCCGTGATACCAATTAGCCCTTCCGTTGGTTTCTCCGTTCAAAGTCGTTGGAAAATGTTGAGGTGTAACGTGCATCCTGTGACGTGTCGTTGGATCATCATACGTGGAATGCTCTGTGGGCATTTGGACAATTAAGCCCCTGCACACTCAGCAAAGCGACGTCGTTTTGAAAAGAAGCCCTTTAGCTCGTTTAGGGTGAAATCACATTCTCCCTCATTTCTGAACCCTAACACTAGTGCCTCAAGCATGAGCGATCCAGAGCAATCTTCAACCTCTAACACACGCCGTGTCTAGAGGAATACTATGGTGGGTTCGAGTAGCAATGCAAGTGAGGGTAAGAAGGCCAAGTTCCAACACCCTAAATGCAAGTGTGACACGTATACAATCATGCAAGAGTCTGGGACAGCCAAGAACCCAGACAGAATCTTCCTGGGTTGTTCCAACTATCGCGTAAGTGTGCATCTATCTTCCGTTTATGTAATCAACTTCTTCTGTTATTTAACAAGTTGTATTCACTATAATGGCAATTGCAGACGGAGTAACGTCACTGCAACTATTTTGTTTGGCTGGACAAACTGATTGCTAACCGTTTTGCGCATGAAGATGACAATGATGTTCAAGGAAGAATGATGATGCTGGAGAATAGATTGGAGCAACTGGAATTCAAGATTGAGGATGAATTTGAAGGAAAATAAAAAAAAATATAGTAATACCCATGGTGTATTAGTTATGCTGGCAATGTTAATTCTGTTAACAGCAATTGTGTTTGTAGTGTTTTAGGGTATATTGTGTTGCTGTAAGTGATGCATGGACAAGGTTAAAAGTTGGGTTAATTTGCTCTGTAATTGCAGATTCCATATGAATTGAATGTGAATTTTTTTCTAAGAATGTAAAGCCTGAACCCATGATAAGTCTGCACAATGTTATATAAGCTAAAAGCATAATTTTTATATTCATACTGCTAAGCACAAAGGCTATTACATATTCAGCCAAAAACATCAGCACATCTCTGAATTCACAAAACAAAAAACATGTTTCAGTAGTCTTAAGTGTATTACTTCTTATAACTTGACACCAAAATATTCATAACTATAACTACGATTATGTCATTTCTGAAGTCTTGGTAGCCTAAATCCATATGTTGGCTTGAATTTGTGGGGTGCATTTAGGCCTGGTGTGGGGATAAACGTGAAGGGAGTTGTGACAGTCCCTGAGCCAGTTGCTCCTTTAGTTGGAAGTTGCTGCTGAGTTGGTGGTTGTGTGGTTGGGGTTGTTGCTTGCTGTAGAGGGGGTTGAAGTATTGGGGCTTTGTCCTGCTGCATAGGTTGCTGAACTGTTGGGGTTGTGGCCTGCTATTGAGGGTGGTGAACTGCAGGTGCTAGAGGTCTAGATATTGCTTGTTTGGGTCTGAAATTTGGCCCGTGGTTGAGTGTAGTTGGGGTAGCAGGGATTGAGGGCTCAGTGCTGAAGTCCACTCCCTAAACCACATGAAAACAACTCAATTTAGTGTATATACTGTTGGGCCAAAAAATTTTATAGTTGCTGGACATAAATGTGTAAAATAACATTACCTCTATTGGTGGTGGGGCAGACTGTGAAGATTCCATCTCAACTCTTGTCTCTTATTGGACTAAATTAGGGTGGGAGGTCTTTGGGACTTTTTTCTTTTGCCTTTTTGCTTTAGCCTGTGAAAGACACAAGAGAAGCAAAGTTGTTCAGCCATGACAGAAAAAAAAACTTAAGTAACTTTAGGATCTAAGACAATGGACTACCACTCGATCAATAGGTGTGGCAGTAACATTATGGGGAATATTTGTTCGAACTCCTTCCCCCGCCTGTGCAAATGAAAAATAACATCTCAGCTACTATACTGCTCAATTAATAGAAATAACAATTACTACAATGTACAAAAAAAATGTAGAAGT
>NC_029786.2:34341243-34343770 GCF_000816755.2 Arachis ipaensis | reverse complement strand
GTGGCTGTGATGATTGGTTTTCATTTTGTTGTTGCCTTGCCTTCTTTCACTTTGGCTACCAATTCGGATTTGCAAGAGGGCCTTTGCAAGTCATATGGTAGTGTCCATTTTGCCCACATTTACTGCATGTTACTTGGAATGACTTCCTCACCTACCTTGCTGCTGCATTTGAGACTCAGCCACCACATCAACAGCCCTTTTTTTGGTTGGTCTCCCAGGAGTCTCTTAATTATTGGTGCCTCTGAACGCAGCCTGTTGGTTTCTTCCCAAAACTCCTCGGAGTTCACTGGTTTAATGGAGTCCCCATAAGTAGCCCGGACAGCTTCCATTGTAAGCCATTTGTGTGCAAAATCCTCTGGCTTCAGTTGTTGTTTCCTTAACCTTGATATAGCAGCTACTGCATGCTTGCATGGCAACCCTGGTAGGATAGATACATAAATGCAACATTTACTGAATCAATATTTAGTTATTTACTTACATCACATAACTATTATTGCCAAACAATAAGTAGATGATTAAACCTGTTAGTTGCCAAACATTGCAAGCACATGTTTGTCTTTGCAAATTGACAGCCACTCTTGTCTGGTACCTCTGGACTTCAAATAATACCCTTGCTTCATCCCCAACCCACTCTGTCATCCACTTGTTGCTCTCAGGAATGATGTAATCATCCAGCCTTAATTGTTGAACTGGAGCCAGTTTACCCTTGCATTTGCTTAACCTGTGCTTGTGCCCTGCCATCTTTCGCATAATGTAACTTCGAAGCTCCTCGCACATAGTTAAAATTGGTTTCTCTTTGTACTCCACGATCTTGCCATTCCAAACTTCGCACATGCTGTTGGTTATATTGTCACATTTCGGGCCATGGCTAAAGTAAGCCTTGATCCATGCACCGGGATCAAATTTCCTCAGATACTCCCAAGCATCCTTGTTTACCTTCTTCACAAGCTTCATTGAGTCTTTTAATTCTCTCATTGTTGTGCTCTTAGCAGCCTTCCAAACTAGCCCTTTTGTGTGCTTGTCCTTAAAGTGCTTGATGAAGTTTTTCCATATATGTAGGACACAATTTCTATGATGGGCTTGTGGCATTACCTCATGCAATGCCTTAGCCAACCCCTGCAATAACAAGTCAGCCAAGAGTTTATTTAACAAGTCAGCACAACACACAAGTCATAAGACAAAAACAAGCATAACAAAGGAATTCATGTTACCTTCTGCCAATTGGACATGAAGTTCCACCCATTGGCAGCCACTAGACCAAGATCATCATGCAGGATTGAAAGAAACTATTTCCAGGAATCAGTGTTCTCAGCTTCAACTACAGCAAATGCTATCACAAAGAAACTATTATTGGCATCCTGCCCTACAGCTGACAAAAGATGACCACCAAAGTACCCTTTTAAGAAGCATCCATCCAATCCGATCAGAGGACGACAGCCCGCCTTGAAGCCTTTCTTGCAAGCATCAAGTGAAATGTACAACCTATTGAACAGTGGACGACCCTCCGGTTGAGGAATAACGTCAATCATCGCAGTGGAACCTGGATTGCTTCTGTGAATTTCATTTAAGTAGTCATGTAGCTTTCCATATTGTTCTCGCTCCTTTCCAATTGTTTGCTCTCTAGCAGCTTTCAAAGCTCTGTATATCATCCTGTAATGTATATGGACATTATAGTCCTGTTTCATGTGCTCGAGTGCCTCTTTCGGAGTCATTAGAAGTTGAGTTACCAACCTTTTTACCAATTTACTAGTCACCCAAGCCCTATCAGCCATGTTACTGCTCAAATTCCTGCCACAGTTGTGCTCTCCAATGAATGTCTTGATCTGAAAACTTAGACTCTGACTATTATGAGAGCAAAACACCAGTCATGGACAACCCTCCTCAGCACACCTTGCTCTAATCCTCTTGGGCTCATTCTTCAAATACATCAGCTCTTTACCCTCATATACAAAGTAGTCCTTAAGTGCTTGCTTGAACATTGCCATGGTCTCAAAGTGTTGTCCAACCTGAAACTGAACCTCACCATACTCTGCATCCTCATTGAAGTTAGGATATCTTGCCTTATGCTCCTCATCTGAACTGGATATTGGAGAATTAAATGCCTTAGACTCATATTGATATGGCTTATCTAGGTCTGAGTCCAATTTCTCAGCCACTGGATCTGAATTGGGCTTATCCCTTGCCTCATCATTTGGGTCAACCTCAGCTGGCCCATTACCTTGATCTCCACTAGGCCCACTGTTTGGCACATTGTCTGCTTCTTCTTGGGATAGAACATGTTTTCTATTTCTTCCAACATACATTTTTGCCTTCTTCTTCTTAGTCCTAGGAGACATGTCCTTATCATCAAATCTACCAGGTGGCACATTCTTCTTCTGTTTAGGTGTCTATTGTCTAACACAACTCTTCTTCTTAGTACACTTTTGTCCAGCATCCATTGCCTCTTTCATCCTCACACTAGGCTGCTTCTTCCTCACACTCTTCCTCTGTACATTAACTTCCTCATCACTACTACTTCTATCAGATT
>NC_029786.2:34328366-34341062 GCF_000816755.2 Arachis ipaensis | reverse complement strand
CATTACTACTACTTCTATCAGATTCAAATCCAGGTGGAGGGGATTTGTAGGGTTTGTCTTCAGTTGTCTCATACCCGTCATCGGAAGAAGACGAATCTACCTCAACAACATCTGGCCCATAAACTGGTTGACTAACATCATGCTCAAAATAAATAACCAGCGAATCCGACTCCACATTCTCCATCTTTTTATCACACATTTCATTGATTTCCTTGTCTCCTTTAAGAACATGTAACCCAGACTCTAAATCAGGGGCACTGCCATCATACCAATACATCTGTTTGTAGCTTGTATACCCTAAACCCTTGAACATTTCCTCCAAATCCTTGAAATTAACATAATCTATGTCTAACGGAGAAAATGTCTCAACACTTCCGTCGTGGTAGTATAATACACCATCTTCATCCCGTTCAAACCAACCCCATGATGAAAAACAGGGACTATTTCATATGACATCTATTAGAACAACAATGTGCAATAATTAGAACTTAATTAACTACTTCCATCAGGCCTCAACCGTTAACAGAATAACATTTTAGAACATGCATGGGATGATCACTAATCCAAATCATCATTAACAAAAACCACATTCAGCCAAAAAAAATTTGGAGCAACACAAGCTAACAAAGCTACAAGATCAGATAGCGACACTAACCTTAGTAGCGCCGTCAGTTCCTCCGTCTGCAGCACCGTCAACACCTCCCTGTTGGAAGTCTCTGTCAGCTTGCTTGGAGGAAAACGTTTCGTTCTCTTAGAATTTCTTCGTAATTTTGAGGAGAGAACGAGGGTGATGTATGGTAATTGAGGTGTGCACAAGGGAGAGAATGGGATTTCACCCCAAACGAGCAAAAGGATGCCAAGCAAAACGACGTCGCTTTGCTGAGTGTGCAGGGGCTTAATTGTCCAAATGCCCACAGAACATTCCACGTATGATGATCCAACGCCACGTCACAGGATGCACATTACACCTCAGCGTTTTTCGACGACTTTGAATGGAGAAACCAACGGAAGGGCTAATTGGTATCACGGAGTATATGGATAGGGGCCGATTTGGTATTTTATAAAGGTTAGGGGGCGTGTAGTCAATTTTCAAAAAGAACAGGGACTGAAAAGGGTATTTAATCTTTTTTTAAAAGATCTTTTTTTTAAAAAAAAGATGTTTTTCATGTAATAAATAAACAAAAAATACTTTTATATCGTTATACCCAAACATAATAGATAGATAAAAAAATCTTTTTACATGAGATACCCAAACATAAAATTACTTTTACTTTTCCATAAGATCTTTTAAAAAAAGATAACTCGAAAAAAGATCTTTTTTTAGAAACTCACCCAAACAAATCCATTATCTATTTACTTTTATTAGTAAGTTAGACATAATGTTATAGACAACATAACATTTACCTTTAAAATTATTTAACCGATCAATTCAATTAATTCGCTCAACCACAAAGATTTGTACAAAGGATTTGATGGTCCATAACATTTAGATTTTAGAATATTAATAAAAATTTTTTTAATTATTTTAATAATTATTAAATATTTTTATTTAATTTTATTTGTAAATTAATTTTTTATTTATTATTTAATTTTTTTTTATGTTATAATTATTTTATTATTTATTATTTATGTTTATTAATAAATAAAAACAACAACGAAATAGATCTTCTATTAATCGTGATCTCTATAAATATTTTGGCAATATGAATCAACGTTTTTCTTCTCTTGATCTATTACATCCGTAAAAATTAGGAAAATCGTATTTGTTGTTAATTCAGTCTATTTGTTTGACACCAATTGATGGATAAGAAACGAATGTTGTCAAAATATCGATTAGAAGTATAATTCAATCGATCGAATACGAACTAGAAATCGAGGTGTCTGACAAAACAGAAAGTCGTCACCTTTTTTTTTTTGCCATTCTTGAAGGTATTCTTTTTCTCATTTCTGCTTCTCTTCACTTATGCTCTTATGGCTAATCACCTTTATTGAGGTAAGTGAGAGGACAGAATGGGAAATTTCAAGGAGGAAAATTTCTGTGACTTTATAGTTGTTTTTTTTATATATCAGAGGTCATTAATTCTTGGTTTTTGGGTGCCATCTGAGCTTAGTGTATATTCTCTTATGTTTTTCTCTACATGGTTGAATGGTTAGTAATCTATAATTTTCTGCATGAAACGTAAGTGCTAAATTTGAATTTGTCAAAATATTAATCTCATATATGTTATGACATTTGAAACCATAACAAGGATCCTCCTTTTTTCCTATCCTTGACTCAGCAGCATCTCAGCCATTAATGACTTACTTTGTTCTTTGTTGGTTCATTAATGATGAAGGCTTCACTCATTGTAATATAAAATAAGAGAAAGTCTATTTCATCAACGAAATATGCAGTTTACCAACTGCAACTACGATATACATACATACATTTTGTACAAAGTGTTTTCTCCTTCGTAATGTGGATCGAAATAACACGCGTTATTCCCAGTCAATTGAAACCAATGTGTGTTCTATCTCTCTCTCAACTTTCCGGTTCGATCATCTTCTACCCAAATTCAAAAATTTAAAGTGGTCTCTTTCAAACCATACTCCGTAAATATCGCTGTGTCTCTCTCAAACCATACTCCGATTTTTACTCCATTTTCATGCCCACCGAACCCGAGTCTCCATCATTCTACCATTTTTCCAATTATCACTCATCCACTGCCATTTCACACTGTTTCTCCCGTTCTGGCATTCTCTATAGATTCACCGTCCCTCGAAGAGTCTCTAAGCCACTCCCCATTCACCGGTGATTGGATGAAGGGGAAGAGTTCATAAGCAGGGTTTATGAGGTTCTTCACGGGCCATGCACAACTTCTCCATGGGTCGTGCAAGCTCCTCCACGGGCAAGGTTTCTGAAATCACGGGCTGTGTTGCTCGCATCCTTCCCTTGGCGTTTTCTCTCTTATTGTTGTCGCAAAAGCTGGGCTGTGTGGTTTTTTTCGTTGTTTGTATGAAGTCTACAATAACAAGTATTGCTCATTGTTACCGTCAATTATGGTAGGTCTGCCACTTTACTTCTCCTTCTCATCAATGCCATCCCATTTTTTGGGTTCTTCTAGACTTAGATTTAATTTTGATACACTGAAACTTCAACTTTAATGTGGATTTTTTTTTCTTTTTTTTTTCTGGTCTGAAGGATCTAAAATGATTAATGCAAGGATTCAAAGTTGTACTTAATTGTTGTGTTGTTCTTTTTATTGATGTTGTTAAAATTAAATTTGTATTTATGCAATCTGTTTCAATCAATTTCCTACTGTGTATTATTATTATAATTATAATTTGAAGTTAAGTTTTTATTTATGCAACTTGTTGCTGTTATCGTAATCTGTGAGTTGAACTTATTGAGGATGAGTTAATTTAAAGAATATCATGTTCACATTAACTTTATAATTTGAAGAAATAGAATTACAATATATTGCTAGTTTTATACTATCTTTAAAAACCAAACTATAAAGTACGAGTTAATGAATCATTCTTTTTTGTACACATGTGCCATTTCTCTATCTCTAGCAACTTGAAAGTGCTAATGCATTAAAAAGGTAAAGTAGTCTTATTTTTTTCTAGATTAAGAGAGTGATTGATATATTAAGGCTGAGATTCGTAAAAGAGTATAGTCCTAGTGTTTATTTAGAACATCTTTATGCATGTTCTATTATTTTATTGTATATTGTCTTACTTTTTAACAGATACATAGCTTCAACAAGGACTTTTCTGTAATTTCTACAATTTTATTGTACAATCCACTTATATAATACAATTTCATTCTATAATGACGAGTTGTTGTGTCTACTAGATAATAACGTGCTGAAACTCTAAATAGATATTTTTATTAATGTACACGAAGTGATTATTCTAATGGCTGAACAGTTGTTGTCACTAGAGCTGTGATTATCTTAGTTGAACACTAATGATTCTTGATGAATTTTGGAACAGTTGCTCTCTTATCTAGTTAGAAATTGTTTGCCATGAATTAGCTTTGATTGTGAATATTTTATTCAATGTTTGATAACGTCAGCATGATGAATTATCTTTCATCAAATTATTTTAAGGAAATAAACATATGGCTTAATGGCTTATAATGTTTTCTAGTCAGTGTGCTTGACAAATGTATTCTTGTAAGGAAGTAAATTGTTGTAGTCATTATTTGTCCATGTTATGTTTTCATTGTGATTTTAATGGTATCCTTTGATTGATGACAAAATGAGGTTGTTGATATTGCGTATTATGCAGAGGTTTGGTGCAAAACTTACAATCCACAATTTACCGGCAAGTGCACCGGGTCGTACCAGGTAATAAATTCAGGTGAGCGAGTATCGATCCCACGAGAATTAACGGATTAAGCAAACGATAGTCAATTAATTATTCTAGTCAGACAATCAAAATTAAGTATTTCAATAGCAAATAACATAAAAGTAAAGAATTAAACAAGAGCAAACTGAAATTGGTTAAGAAAATAATATGATAAAGATAGTTAAGGTATCAGAGGTATTTAAATTTCAAGATTAATAATTATTGCTATCTACTTTGATCATGTAAAGATTGAGTTTATGGCAAACCCTAGGTGCTTGAATTCCCTATTCCTAGGCAATTCAATCTCCTCTAACCCAATCGACCATCAATTCCTTGATCAATCAATTGTACTAGAAGGTTAAGTTCAATTTTTTATTTGTAAGCCACACAAACCCTAAGAACCCAAAAGCATGATGCAGTTATATATCGCGTACTACATTAAGTCTAGATAATTAAGGAGTTGTGAGAAATTGGTTTCAAGCTGTAATTCTAATGATATAACTTTTTCAAGATTCAAATAGAATTCAAGTGAGGTTAGAGTTGTTTTCCAATAATCACTAATCCTTGGGATGAAGAATGAAACTAATTCTTAAACCATAATAAAAGCATTAATCAAGAGTAGAAGAATAAATAATTATTAATCTATCAAAGTAAATAGAGCTCCTAACCTTAACAATGGAGGATTACTTGCCCATAGTGCAGAAAAATTGAAATTCTAATCTAATGTAAAACCTAAAACTAATGAATGAGAGAATGGAAGGGAGAGAGTGAGTCGTGTGAGAGAGAGCCCTTTTTTTCTTTTATACCAGCGTGTTTGGGCTCTGGACCATGTTGCTGGCATTTAGTGCCACTTTGGGGTGCTAAATGCCCCTTCTGATACAAACCACGCGCTGCTTTCTGCAGGTCTGGCACTAAATGCCAAAGGAGTGGTGTTTAGCGTCGGCTCTCCTGAGAAGAATAGTGTTGGACGTAGTTTGGCGCTAAACACCAATGTCTTGGCATTTAGCACCGTGATTCTAGAGAGCAAGTATGAATTATTATATATGGCTGGAAAGTTTTGGATGTTGGCTTTCTAATGCCACTGAAACTACATCATTTGGACCTTTGTAACTCAAGTTATGCTCGTTAAAGTGTGAAGAGGTCAGGGTTGACGGCATCTGCGAATTCTCTTGCTCTAGTCTTCAATTCTTGGTTCCTCCTTATGCTTTTGCTTCTTTTTTCCTGACATCTCCCTACAAGAATCATGAAATCAAAGAAAATCAAAGTACTAATAGAATAGCTTTGAAAATCATATAATTATCAAGTAAAAGTCATTAACTCTCTATAAAAAATGTCAATGAAAAGTGCTTAAGATGCTTATGCATCACAACACCAAACTTAAACTTTTTGCTAGTCTTCAAGCAAGCAAAGAATCATGGCTTAGTCATCAAAATTTTCAATCTTAAAATGCAAGGGTGAATGGTTGCAATCCAAATGAATTTAGTTAGTCGTTCCACTTGTGCACACTTTAACACAATTGGTTATAATCCTTTATGGCCTCTGTCCAGATTAGATTATAGAATTATTCCTTGAATCATCACCTTGAAGAAAGCTTATTTACTTTCCTTCAACAGCTTATTTTCTTTGGATGCTTTGCACCTTGAGCCTAGTCGTGACTCTAAATGTTTTGTCTCAAGCTTTGCTCGACATAGAAACCCACAAGCACATGAAGCTCTTTGAGCTTACCATGTCATTTTAACATTTTCCATCATTGATGCTCAGAGCCTTTAGCTTTCTCCTCTTTTAGGAGGTGCTTTGCACCTTGAGCCTAGGCCTGACTATAAATGCTTTGTTTTCAAGCTTTTGCTTGATACATAAGCACTACAAGCACTTGACTAGGATGCTCTTTGAGCTTATTTTTCTTTTAATTTCCTTAGTCAGTGGTACTCAGAGCCTTTGACTTCTCTTTTAACCCCTTTTTTTTTTTCATTACATGTTGCTCCTTCAAGGCTTTG
This sequence comes from Arachis ipaensis, assembly GCF_000816755.2. Taxonomy (NCBI): domain Eukaryota; kingdom Viridiplantae; phylum Streptophyta; class Magnoliopsida; order Fabales; family Fabaceae; genus Arachis; species Arachis ipaensis. The sequence goes on along the minus strand of NC_029786.2, from coordinate 34,334,733 downwards.
TCAAGTGTAAAAGCCCTATAATAGTCCTCTAGACTAAGTCCTCAAGCAATTTGGCTCAGCTTGTCTTAAACATTCTTAGTTAATTTAGCCTTCTAAACTCACATTGTCATGCTCTTTATGATCAATCCCTTTCTCTTTTTGTTCTTTCTTGGCACATGATCCTTGTCCACATTTAGGAGCAAGCATAATTATAATTGTGGGTTGTGATGAACAAGTAATGATATATACTTGAATAACAAGACTCATAAATGCATTATATAAGATAGAACAAGATAACATATGCATATAATTAAAAAGAAAAGAAATAAATAGAAGTCAACAATCTTAGTTTTAATTGCCATCATCTTCCTCATCTTTCTCTTCATTATCCTTTTAGGCTATGTAGAGCGTAGCCTCCAACACCAAAGTTAGAATGATTGCTTGTCCTCAAACAATAAAGAAAAACAATGGTGATAGAAATAAAAATAATCATGATTGTCTAGTGGATATAAGGAAGCAAAGCGAAAGCTCATTCAAATAAAACAAACAAAATAAAAAAACGAAAGAAAAGACAAAATAAAGCAAAATAAACATGTTGCTAATATATTGGCACGGGGGAGTGGACTTTGCATAGGTGAAGTATGGCAACACCAAACTTGGTGTGAAAACACTAAATTTAGTGTGACATAATCAATGAGAGGCTGAGCCAAGTACCCAGTGAAGTGCAAAAGAAAAAAAAAAAAAAAAAGAAAAAAAATGAGAAAAAAAAAACCTAACATTGGGTTGCCTCCCAACAAACGCTTTGTTAACGTCACTAGTTTGACGGTTGGTTCTTGAATTTTCTTCCTCTTCTTCCAGTTGGTTAAGTAAAAAAAAATATATAGATGTTCAATGGAAGAAGATGACTTTTTTATTTACAAAATATATCATCCTTTTATTTATAAAGTATATTTAATTGGACGAGTGTGGTAAAGTTCGCCGAGGGTTAAGCGAACTTCTCCTAAACCAAAAGTCTCCATCAGCCATTTTTACCTTCATAAACATTTCTTTGAAATATTTTAATGGAGATTTGCACAAGACAAAAATATACTAACAGGGATGGCTACTCAAATTAACCGACAAACCTCGCCTGACACCTTTAACTTGAAACAAAGAAAATAGCAGACCAAAGGACAACAGGTAATCTTAGAAACGCATTAGATTTTCAAAAGCAAGAATAAAACCTCAGGAGTCAGGGTGGATCTGAGAAGGTTCACAATTTAATAACATAAGAACCCTTGTACACAAAATCACTACAGGGAAAACAAACACCCAACTCAGTCAGCAAATAACTATATGTAAAATTCGGTTAATTAATGAATAATTAACCCACAAATTAAATTTATTCTAGAAAATTAGAAAGTAAAATTTTATATTTTAATATGATAGAGAAAATTAAAACGAAAATTTTGACACCAATTTTAAAGAATTTGGCCCAAGATTGGGCTGAACGAGCCAAACTGATCGAACCGGACTCAAACCGGACCCGTGGGCCCCACCCACTCACCTAATTAAATGAGCTCAGCTAAACACGTTGCTGGTGCAGCAAGGAGGAAGAACACTTCCAAAAATTCCCAAATCCTCACTCAATCTTCAAACCCTTGTAACTTTCGATCTGAAGCTCCGATTGCCGCACCGTTTGCAACCACGCGGCTGCAGCGTCGAGCTCTACAAAGCCCAGTATATCACAATGTATGGAAACTATTGCTGTGTTTCAGTTTATTTCTCCCTAAAATTCGAATTATATGAGCAATTATGTTAAAAATTGCTTGATTTCGGTGTTTAGGTTCGAATTAGCTTGCGGACTTTGTTGAATGTGGCTTAGTTGAGCTACGAGCAAGGTGAGAACCCTAATCCTCTTGTTAAATTGTTGAGATTTTGAGTTTAGAGATTAATTGTAGTGATATGTGTGGTTTAGATTGCATGTTGTTGGTAAGAAAACCAATTGGAGGTCAAAACTTGTGATGTTGAAGCTTAATTGAGTTATTGGAAAGCTTGGAGTGGGTTTTGGTGCTGAAAATCCTGTTGGTGAGGTGTTGAGCCTTGAAAGCTTGAGGAAAAGTTGAATTGGAGGTGTTCTGGGTTGAACGGGGAATCGGCCAAGGTATGGTTTCGGTTTCTCGTATCTAAAATGTAATGTAATGTGAAAACTTAGGCTAGAGACCCTAAGATAGAAATTGAATTGTTGAAATGGTTGATTGGTTGGTATGGATTGTATTATTATATATGTGGTTAGTGATATTGGAAGTTGTAGCTTGATTGTGTGATGTGATTAACTTGATATCATGTTGGGGGCTAAGTGGATGTAGTAATTGATATGAGTAATTGATAATGCTTGTTGTGTATTATTGAACTTGGAAAGGTTGGATATTGTTTGGATTGAATTATTGAAATGAGATTCATAAAAGTGGTGGATTGAATGAGGAAGCTTAGGATAGGAGTTGAAATATGGTTAGTGTTGAGTTGGTGAGCTTTTGGTTGGTTTTGAAGAGGTTTGGAACTTGTATGTTTTGAAATTTAGAGGTTTGTTCAATTTTGTGAAAAATCATGATTTTGACCCAACTTTGGCGGAGCATAACTTGATCTCCGAACCCCCGATTTGTATCAAACTTGTTTAAAAATAAAATTGGGTCCGAGATGTTTACGCCATTCAAAAAATGAAGAAAAATGCTTTAAAATGAGAAAGTTATGCGCGATCAAAGTTTGGTGTCCAAAACTGAAAATAAGGACTTAACAGCTTTTTGGGCTAGAATGCACGGCCACGCGTATGCATGGCTCAGGGTTTTTGCGTATGCAAACTCCCTCACACGCGGCCAATCGTTTCGGCCTGGTGCGTATGCGTGCGCAGGAAGGGCAACACGTACATGTCTTGGTCGAAACGCGCACCCACGCGTACGCGTGGCCCAGTTTTCAGCTGCAATGAATTTTTGTGTTTTAAAACCTAATTTCAAACCTCTAAGCCTCTACTTTCATCCTTTTAATCCTAAATCCTTATAGTATGCCTAGTAATGAGAAGAAGCTAGGAAGGGTGGTAGCTTGAGGATGAAGTAAGGGGAGAGTTAATGATGAATTGTGATTAATGATGATTGTATGAGTTGCTGAGGGTGATGGTGGAAGTGCGGTGTATGCCGTGAGCTGAAGGACTATATTTGATAATGATTTATGGCTGGTTGTGGATTATATTATGAGTCGGATGGCTATGATAAATATTGATTTATGGCTGATGATGAATATATGAATTTGGATGATTGTTTTATCTTGAGTCATCTTTCTCGAAAGTGCGACCCCAGAGAATGATGGAAGGTGGGGATCCCCTTCCTTGATCCTCCTGGTATTGTAAAATTGCCTCTAGCGAGATGGTGGAAGGTTAGGATCCTCTCCTTAGTTCCTCCTGGATATATGAGAACGTACCTCCTGGGTAGACGCAAGGGTTGTGCTTTCGCCCCACTTGCTCCAACTTGGTTATTATAGAGACTCTCCGGGTAGACGCAAGGGTTGTGGTTTCGCCCCAGTTGCTCTAGGTTATGATGAGTTATGTATAAAAAGTGCAATTATATGATGTATAAGTGATGATATGGCCATGATGGATGATTATGGAATGTTTATGAATGAATATTAAATGACTATCTGAGATACGAGTTTTTATGGGTGAAAACAGTGGCTAACCACCACGTGCTCCAGGTTGAGACTCGATACTCTACTGACCCTATGTCGTAAGTGTGGTCAGACACTTTGAAAGTTTCGAATGAGCTCGCCCCCGTGGATAAACACCAGTGTGGGTGTTGTATGATTATGATTATGTTTATGATTGAGAATTACTCGAGTTGGGGATGCACGACAGAGGAACAGTCCAATAGTTAGCTACTAAGACTTGTCGGGTTGGCTTTATAACTAACAGATGAGACTCATCAGCCACTAGAACAGGCATGCATCATATGCATCTATATGTTTGTTTGGTGTGATTTGTTTGGATTGCCTAAGTGACTTCATAAACTATTTTCTACCTGTTTTAATTACTGTATATACTTTCTATTTATGATTCCTTGTTTGAAATAATTGTGTTTGTGGCATTTTGGTTCTATTGTTGGTTGGGAGAGGTTCGGAAGAGTTGAAAAGGGGTGTTTTAGTTAGATTGAAGATCCTTAGTTAGTTGCCTATTTTCATTTCTCATGGTTTAGTTATGTTTATAAATTTTATTTATATATTGGAAGTTCTAGGATTGCCTTCGTCTTTTCCAGGACATTATATGTTAGATATGTAGGTACTGTTATATATGTATGTATACTTATATGCTCGGGACAGTTACCTTCGCAAACCGAGTCTTCAGCTTTATTATCTGTATTTTGGCACTCTTCTGTATACATATCCATATTAGTTTATATTTTACCTCACTTCACGTACATTATCGCATTCAGGAGTATTGTGCTTTTCAATTTAACGATTTTGCTTAACCCTTTTTCTTCAGAGGCTCCTAGTTACAAATATCTTTCACACTATTATATATATTAAATTTTATTTCCAGAGGTCATAATACCTCACCAACTCAGTCTTATGACTTATGCTAAGTCATAAGACTTTATGTGATAAGATGTTACACTATACATATAAAAATAACACCAACCATCGTGCTTTTTTTATACCCTGTCTTCCTCTCTACATGCTAAAAACTCCACTTATACTAGAGCCCTCCTTAACCCAAACATTTGTTTCCAACTCCTTTACCGAATTACCATCCACGACAAGCAAACAACGATATCTTATATCGTCATTCACCCACAAGTAGCAGGGATCATCCTCACTAACTTCTACACTCTTAACTCTTAAGCTTAAGCTTCATCACCAACATAACACTACATAATCAATAGCAAAAAGTGGGAGAACATAACAAGTCAGGAAAATAGATACACTAACCTTTTTGGCTCATTTTTTTCCGACTAGAACCTCACCTTTTAACAAATGCCTATCTCACTGACGCCACACCTCCTAATAACACCCTCGAAGGGTCATGAGGAAAGTAACCCCCTACATCTCACTAACTTCAAACTACAACCATTAATTGTGAGAAAATCCAACAGTTACATTGATCAACGGTTGCTATTATATTAAAAAAAGTGCAAATATGTCACATCAATTTAATGTGTGAGGTAGTACGATCTAATAAAAATACCAAAATGTCCATATTTCGAAGAGAATATTTTGAGCTTGGGGCTCCAACTAAAAGCCTCGCAAATATAGGGACGACCGAGTTACACCTCACCTTTTCTTTTATACAAAGCTCAACCTATCCTCTTTTGAAATAGTCAAATCAAGTTTGGGGGTGTGATTTGAGCAATATAATTCGACAACCACTAACACATCTCAAAAGGAGTTTTTCAATAAAAGAACGCTATAAATCATCACATTAGGTAGTAGACACGTCAGTTATAATTCTACAATGTCACTATTCAATTTTGACATTTAAAAAAACTTGATGAAGCAATCAAATATAATCGCTCACGCTTCCATGTAATGATCCCCACTACTAGCACTTCGGTAATTGAACAAATTCAAATATCTATAATGCCAATTCTATATAAGGAAGAGAAAAGGTAACGTAAGCGGTATTATAAAACTGAAACTCATGTCATACGGATTTTTATTTCCTCAAGGTGAAAAGTGTTGACTTGAGCATCGAGTGCCATTAACAAGCACTACCTCACTGTGTTCAAAGGAGCCCTACGTATAGCTTGCTTAGAGGAGAAAAGAAGCTCATTCATTCATCAAAAACCTCCTACCTCACGATTGTTAAAAGAGGGACACAACACAACTTTCATGCAACGCACAAATTTAAATCTAGTATACAATAGTCAACAATAGTTATTCTCTTCCAAGGACGCTCTATCATTTCCTTGTCAATTGCATATTTGCATATCAGGATTAGGGGTGAACATAGGCCAGGACAGACTTTACTCTTAACAAGCTAGGTATATAATAAGATTTATTGGTCTGGATCTAGTTAGTAACCTGCTATCGGCTATTTACCAAGTACTAAGCCTGGCCTGTTGACAAGCCTAACCTGACCTGAAAACTCTCATTGTAAGGCATAATGAAGATTCTGTTATTCTATTTTATATTAAGTCAGTTAGACAATAACTAACTACAATTGTAATAGCAGTAACTCTATGTAACAAACTACTTTGAATACTGTTACCAATAATAGAAACACAATTTCGTTCTCTCTGCTTCTCTGTTCTCTCTTTCTACTTTTTGCTTGTGAATCAAGCTTTCTTTCTTTCCTTTTTGAAAAGGTTCATACTCGTCAGTATTTTTTTAATACAATAAAATTATATATTTATATATCTTAAGAGGT
>NC_029786.2:34290928-34325960 GCF_000816755.2 Arachis ipaensis | reverse complement strand
CACATGAAATGTCATCAACCAAAGCCATATGATCTTATTAAAATACAAATACTTTAGTGAATAAACATAGGCGAGCAACTCTACCACAGTCAATAAGAGAGAACAGAGAGACATACATCATACATCACACATTCATATGTACAACAATTGGCAAGTAAAGACAGGTACTACATAAACAAATTAGAAGCTTGCCAAAAATGCAAAACTACAACATGAAATGTCATCAACCAAAGCCATATGATCTTATTAAAATACAAATACTTTAGTGAATAAACATAGGCGAGCAACTCTACCACAGTCAATAAGAGAGAACAGAGAGACAATCAATATACATCACACATTCATATGTACAACAATTGGCAAGTAAAGACAGGTACTACATAAACAAATTAGAAGCTTGCCAAAAATGGCATTACCAAAACTACAGTGTTGAGTCTGCAATCTCCCAATCTAAAAACATGAGAAAGTACCTATGAAAGTTTCCAATTACAATTGTTACAAAATATTTATGACCGTTATATATGGCTAGATTTTAATGGAAAAGCATCTTATGCGCAATACAACATAAAGGTCACATTCAATAATTTCATTGACTGGAAGCTCATTAAAAAACAAATAAAACTCTTTGATTATTTGGCAACCAAATGATTGGAAAGGACTATAGCAATAAATAATTCTAAATAAATTATTGCAATTCACCTCAAGAGTGCATCTGCCAATGCAAAGGCTTCTGGACTTGCTTCTACTATAAAGGACGGAGCCTAGCATACATTTGACAAAGATGACAAGTTAAATGAGACATGCATGAGTATAAAATGTTAGAAAAAATCTATAAACGTGAACAACCACAAGCAACTCAGCTACTCTCATAATAGTAAATAGAAAGTTAATAAATTATCACGGTTAGTGTATAGTTGTTTTATCGGTGTAATTCCAAAAGAAAACTAAAAGAAGGTATCTGTAACAAGCATTGAGGAATCCAAGGGAACACAAATTTGTGAAATTACTATCCATTACTTACAGCCTGCCCAATTTTTTACAACAAGCATACAAGGCCCCCAATTATTTTCATGTCTCCCTTAGTAAGAGCTGGAAGGAGAAATACTTCCTTTAGATAATGTACTTTGCATAACAGACCTTGAGGCACTCCCTAAAGAAAGACCATGTCAAATTATCAGTCAATATATCACATGTCCTTAGAGACACCATACATAAAGATTAAAACTCAATGAAATATAAAGATAAGTTTCACTTAGTAAACCACCAATATCCACCCCAAATGTTCCTAGAAATACTAGGCATAAAATTCAGAGAAATTTTAGTTGCATGTGCAATGGAACCAACCTTGCAATTATAATAGTAACAATCCACTGCTTCTCTCGACCATTTTTCAAATATGGCAACAATTGAACAGTGGCAACCTAAAGATAAGTGAATATAGACCAAATATGCAGTGATTGAGCACTGACACTAACCTTCGACAGGGGTTGAGCGCGACGGAGAGCAGGACGACAATGAGATGATAGAGAGTATCACGGAGGCGATGAGACGACGGTGAGCAGCACAAACAGAGAAGCCATGGTTAGATGGAGGATGGATGCCGAGCCGAGACAAAACAGAGCGAATAGGGGGCTGGGGACAGGATGAACAGAGAAGCTGCGGATAACCACGGACGGCGACAGTCGTTCGACGGTGGTGGAACTGTGGAAGCAAGCTAGGCTGCTAGGGTTTTCACTTTTCAGCTTTGCTTTTCTTTCCGTATTGGTTATTGGACAAAGAAAGGGGTTGGGGGAAGTGAGGGAACGCGCTCTCTTTTTTTTTTAATTTAACAAAATGACGTTGTTGTTTAAAGAGAACCGGCCAGTTTTTATTTCGGCCAACTAGCCAATACTCGGCCAGTTCAACAGTTTTTGGTTGGTTTTGTTATCAGCGATTTTAGGCATGGAACCAAATTGTTAATACCATCGGTTTCTGGTTGATCAGTTCGACTAGTCGGTTCAGTCTGATTTTCAAAACTATGATTATTTTATAGGAAAATTATCACATGTTCACTGATAAATATTGGAATATGATGTTCATTGGTATTAAAAGGTTGCTAATTTTACTTTTGTCATTTAGTAACTATGTAATGACCAAATAATCCTAACTGAACTGTTAATTTTTCTAAAATAACCAACTAAAACACATGGTTATTGGCTTGAAAAGTTATATAGCAATTCTTTATTTTCTGGGCCACAAACTTACATTCAATATATTGATTTTTTTTATATTTTTAACATATTAAATATAACAAAAAATAAAAAAAATTAGTATTACACTATTTTTTTTTGAATCAAAGGGAGCTCAACACAGCAGAGTGGAGCAGATAGCAAAGCTATAGTAAGAATAAAACAAGATAACATACAACTCCTAGACACCGTGACCCGGCCATCAACACCCAAAGGGCTCAGCACCACTCCATTCTTCGTAGAACGTAAACGATCTGTTGATAATGTCCCCTACTCTTGAACTCTTATTTTGGAAGAGCCTGTCATTCCTTTCTAGCCAAATTGTCCAGATAACAGCAAAGAATCCAGTGAACCATCTCTTTCTATCTACCTTCCTTCCTAGAAAGCTCGTCCAACTCTCAAAATGTTCCTTCAAAGTACCCGGAAAGCTCCACCTTTGTTGAAAGGCCATTAGCCAAGCACACCACACCTGCCATGTAATCTCACAACTAAGAAACAGATGATACGCGGTTTCCACAGGCTTACCACAGAGAAGACACTTATTGTCCTGCTGGTCAATAACCCGTAATCTGCACAGTCGATCCTTTGTGTTGACCCTTCCGACTAACGCAAACCAAGAAGGAAGTTCAACCCTCGGGGGGACAAATCCTTTCCAAACAGCACTAGTGAAGCTATAGCTGGTAACCTCCTCCGGTAGGACTTCCTCCTGCATCACTCGCACAAAGGATTTTGTTGAGTAGTCACCTGTTTTATCAAATTTCCATACCACACTATCTTCCCTCCCATTTGTAAGCTTGAATGACTGTAAGATCTCATGAAGCTGGTGTACTAAGTCCAACTCCCACTGGAACAACTCTCTCCTCCACTAGAAACTCCAAATCCACACTAGCCCATCCCAAAAGCCACAGTTTGCTATCACAGATTCATGAAGAGTTGAGACCGAGAAAAGCCTAGGAAACATATCTTTCAATACTCCAGCCGGTAGCCATCTATCCTCCCAGAATCGGATTGTTCTGCCATTCCCTAACTCCATCGACAACCCACTGATCATTTGATCTCTCAGCCCCGGCTTACTAACTTGTAGCTGGCATATATCCTTCCAAGGAACCCCTCGCATGGGAGTAGGCTGTCCTCCCACCATTCTTGCAGGATGCATATTATTACAAGAGCACACCACTTTCTTCCATAAGGGACAGTCTTCTTTTGAGAACCTCCACCACCACTTAAACAGCAATGCAGTATTTCGAATCACCGCATCCCCAACTCCCAACCCACCTGCCTTCTTTGGAGCCATAACCACTTCCCACTTCACGAGCGGTACCCCGTATCTCCCATCCTCAGTACTCCACAGGAACCGTCGTTGCAGGGAAATCAGCTTCTCTGCCACTGTCTTTGGCATCTTATATAAACTGAGGTAGTAAATCGGCAAGCTACTAAGAACCACCTTAATTAGGACCAGCTTACCTGCTTTGTTAAGGGTTTTTGCTTTCCACAAACTCAGTTTGTCTTCCACCTTATCAATCACCGGTTTCCATGTCTTAACCAGTCTCGGATTTGCTCCCAGGGGAATGCCCAGATATCTGACTGGTAATGAAGCCTCTTTACAACCCAATAACCGACACATCCTCCGGACCCACATCCTCTCACAGCTGACCGGTATAAGGCTGGACTTTTCAAAATTAATGGCCAATCCCGACATGAGCTCGAAGCATCTGAGTAGCCGATGATAATTCCTGATGGTCCCCTCATCAGGCGGACAGAAAAGAATAGTATCATCTGCAAACTGCAAGTGAGACAACTCAATATTATCTCTACCAAGCAGTAACGGAGTTATACGGCCATTCCTCACCGCCTCTCCAATCATTCGATGCAAAACATCCACAACTAACACGAACAGAAATGGGGACAACGGGTCACCTTGCCGTAGACCCCGTTCTATTTTGAAAGGTTTTGAAGGTGATCCATTGACAAGCAATGGCATAGATGCAGTGGTGACACACTCCTTTATCCAACCTCTCCACCTCTGGCCAAACCCCATCTTCTGCAAGACAATATCCACAAAGCCCTACTTGACTCTATCATAAGCCTTTTGGAAGTCCAGCTTTATTATTGCGGCGTTCTTTTTTCGTGTTTTTAGCCAGTGCACTGTTTCACAGGCGATCAGGGCCCCATCATGGATTTTCCTGCCCTTAACGAAGGCGCTCTGAGTCTCTCCTACCAACCCCGGCATTACCTTTCGCATCCTCCTAACCAACACCTTGGATATGACCTTATAGACACACACCACCATACTAATCGGCCTGAGATCCTTTATTTCTCTGGCTCCAGTAAACTTTGGCACCAGCGTAACCCACGTAACATTCGAGTCTCTAGGAAGTGTAGCCGAAAGGAAGAAGCCTAGCACCGCATCAGCGAACTCCCTTCCTAAGTCATCCCAGCATTTTTTTATGAAGTTCATGTTGTACCCATCACTACCTGGCGCCTTTGTTGACTCACAATCCCACACTGCCTCCTTTATTTCTTCAACAGTTGGCAGCATCTCTAGCTCTAGTGCCTCTTTCTCGTTGATCTGCTTTACAAGCCCGTCCCTGAACCCAATCACTGGCGATGTCTCCTGGTGGTACAACCCCTTATAGAAGTCTCGAATAGCCGTCTTGATCCTCGCCTGGTTCCTTATCAACCTCCCATTAACCATTAAGGAATCAATCATATTCGACCTTCTTCGTGCTGAGGCTAGATTGTGGAAGTAGCGGGTATTTTTATCCATTTCCTTCACGTGCCGCGATCTGGACATTTGCTTCCAATGAAACTCCTTCCTGATATACCATTTTCTACAGAAGTTTACCAACGCTCTCCTTCTTGCTTCAATAGTCCCATCAGCCGTGCCAGTACTTACCATGTCATCTACTTTCTTAATTTCATCCTCCAGCTGTGTAATCCTTTGGTCCATATTCCCAAAATTGGCTCTATGCCATCTGCTCAGCGGAGTCGTCAGAGCCTTTAGTTTATCAATGAACTGTCCCTCCCCCAAGTTCCTCCACTCCTCCTTCACCATTCTCAAGAACCCATCATGGGTAAACCACGAATCCAAGCTCCGAAACGGTCTTGGTCCCCCGCTAATCCGGGTAACCTCCAAGATCATTGGGCAATGGTCTGATAACCCTCTAGGTCCCCCTCTCAGTCTTGTATCAGGAAACTCTTCTAGCCACTCTAAACTAACCAGTCCCCTATCAATGCGGCTACATGATTGCCCTCTGAACCAGGTGAATAAGCGATCAGTTATTGCCAAGTCCACTAACTCCATATCCTGTATCCACGATTTAAACTCTTCTGCGGACACTGTTAAAGAGGTAGCACCCTTTCTCTCTTCTACATGAGTTACCTCGTTAAAATCCCCATATAACAGAACGGTACTTGGCATAACCCAGATAGGAAGCTCAACTCTTCCCACATAATGAGTTTTTCCGCCCTTTCATAAACTAGATAAACTAGACAGAAAGCACAGGGAAAGTTAGTTTTTAGCAGCACACCTTCCAAGCATATCCAGCGAGCCCCTTTATAACAGTTGTTCATCCGAAACACCATGTCGTCCCACATTAATACCAGTCCCCCCGCAGCACCAACCGAACCAACTAACTCCCATTTAACTGCCCCATTTTCCCACAGTTGCGCTATATCAAAATTTGTCACCATCTCTGTCTTAGTCTCTATCAAGCCTAGCATATGCACATTAAACTTTCTCCGAAAGTTCTTAATCATACTTAGTTTACCAACCCCCTTCAACCCCCTAATATTCCAAGAACTAAAAATCATCGTATAGCACTTTAACACACCTTTTTCCGATTCTTCGGTCGACTCCTCCGTGCTTTCTCCTTTTGCTTAGCCTGTTTTTTCTTCTGCGCAATTAACTCATTCTGTGCCTGTAGAATGGCCATTATGTCATCTTCCTCATCATACTGCACCGCTCCAGATTCTACTGCAAGCTTCCAGGCTTCTTGGTTTTCTTGCATATCAGCTGTCCATTTGTTCTCTGATGTTTCCGTCTCAGCTTCGCTCACTGCATCAGAAGGGGCCCCTTGCACACCCGCTGAAACTCTCCCCTGAACACCAGTATCTAACTCTCCCTGACAGCCACTGTCCCTGCCCTCTGCCAACTCATCTCCCAAGCTAGCCCCATCCCCTTCCAACGGAGAGCGCGACACTCCCTTGCCGCTGACCTCAAAAGAACCAGTGCCATCTCCTGCACGACCTGGATTCCCCCCAACGAGATCCGCTGCCCCTCCTCCCTCCACCAGCCGCGGCATCATCAGCACCATCCCTCCCGCGAGAGCACTGCCTACCTCCCTCACCGGTGCCCCGCTCAACCCCCGTGCCCCCAGACTCGCCACAGCAACCTCACCCGCGACGTCAACAGCCTTGCACACGCAACCCATCCCCATCATCATGTGCGGCGACCCAGGGTGAGCATCCGCCTCCACAGTCAGCGTCGTACTCACCAAGGCGAAGCCCCGATCTGCGTCTCTTCTCCTCCCCGCATCACACCTGACCACGCCGCCATGGTCTCCTTCCCCAGCCTCATCGTCCAATGTAAACAGATCACCACTTCCATACCTACCCGATTGAGATCCTCCCTCCGCATTACCCACAACCCCTTCGCAACAGGCCCAATCCGCATCCCCTTTACGGAACCAGCATGAGGAGTAGATGGGTCTCGGGAAGTCAAGCCCAACGTTGCCCCCTTTGGCTTAGAGTAAACAAGCTGGGCCTTAGAGCTATTAGAGCCCAAACAAATCTGGCTTGTGATTTCTCCCACAGCAACCACCCGGTCCGCATCAAAGTCCCACGACTGAGTCCTCTCTGACGCATCTTCTTCAATCTCAGCACTTCCTCCCCTGAGCTCAGCAACCGTATTCTTGGCCGTTACAGAATTTGAATTCAAAGAACCGTTGCTCCATTCATCCAAAATATCGGCCGTAATTACGCTTCTGCCCTCCGGATCCCCTTCCATCCTATGCGGCAAGGCTACCTCCTCAGCCGCCGGACCCGGCCACCCCCTCTTCATCGGATTTCGAGTACCGCTAATGCCTTCCATGCTCCCAGCAACCCCTGGCATCACATCAGTCACCACCACCCCCTCCAAAGAGCCATGTTCATCACTGCCAAGTTCCTCAGCAATTACCTCAAACTCCGTCGACCCTACAGTTAAATAAAACCTTTCCGAGATAGATGCCACCCTCCAGGTATCGATCAGCATGCGACCAGCCCGGAGCGACAAACTTGGGGCTGTAACGTTAGCACAAGCCACAACCTCACCCCACTGGCTACCAATTGCACGAAAAGTATCCTCGGACCAGGCATGTAGTGGAACGCCAGAACACTCAATCCACACTCTTCTCCTCACACTCCGTTCCTGATCATTCCAACGGCACATACTATGGAAAAACTGCCAGCGGCCATCCCCACAACCCTCCAACGCCTCCTCCGCACTCTTTGTACTCTCAAATATCAGCAAGGCCTTATACCTCCCCAGCTCACAGATTTTAACAACGTGAGGCCAAGCCTTCCTACTGAGTTCATTCAATAGTCTGAAGTCAATTGGTCTCACAGTACTCCCAATCACACTCCTTTGCAGCCATTCGAGATTGGTCTTGGCAACAGAGGCTTTCAGCAACATTGCCCCCATTTTCTTGGAATCCTCCTCTATGGCATGTGTTGCAATATCTAGAGCACTCGGCCGTACCCCCTGCACCATGTTTGGAGATGGCTGGATCCCAACTGTGTGCTCCCTTACCGCGTTATTGACCTCAGCCTGGCGGTGGTGTGGCCTTCCCTCCGCCACCACCTCTGCCACTCTTCGTCCCTTAGAAGCATCCCTCCTATACTTAGCCTCCCCTACATAAAGCTCTTTCCCCCTTAACAGCATGTGATTCATTTCAGCAATAGCCTTCAGCGCTCCTCCCTTCGTAGTATATCGTATGAAGGCAAATAGGTAGATCTTCCCATTTCTCGTCTTTCTTGAGAGGTATATGTCGTTGATCCGTCCCGTCCAAGAGAATAACCCAAACAACTCGCGTTTCGAGATATCCGCTGGTAAACTGTCCACGAAAACACTGAATGAATCTCGTTCAAGCCGAACGTACTCCTCCCGATTCCAGACTCTGGGGTCTTTCGCTATGCTTGATCGCTCCCTCATGCTTTCTTGTTAATTAGGTACTCCTTAGGTACTCCCAGACAACAAACATAAACTAACCGGAACCAATGATAATCTAATCACATCGTGTTCTGTGTGTGTTTTATATGTTTCCAATGCTGGACCACACATAATAATAATAATACATACATATAAAACGGAATGAATTAAAGGAGGAATGAATTGGGAGAGAAAATAAAAATTAGGGAGCTAAGTGGAAAAGAAATTAAGAAAAGAAAGTAGAAGAAGATGGAAAGAATTTGACGAAGAAAAGATAAAGAAAGGTATACAGAAAATATTTTTGAAACAGCCAAAATCATAAATCTAAAATCTAAATTTAAACATTAAAAAATAATTGTAACACATATAAAATTATGATGTTATACAGAAAATATTTTTAAAACACATCCAAAATCATAAATCTAAAATTTAAATTTAAACATTAAAAAGACAGCGTTGTAAATGAGCGCCAACTGTGTGCTCCCTTACCGCGTTATTGACCTCAGCCTGGCGGTGGTGTGGCCTTCCCTCCGCCACCACCTCTGCCACTCTTCAAGCATCCCTCCTATACTTAAAGCTTTTTCCCCTTAACAGCATGTGATTCATTTTAGCAATAGCCTTCAACGCTCCTCCCTTCGTAGTATATCGTATGAAGGCAAATAGGTAGATCTTCCCATTTCTCGTCTTTCTTGAGAGGTATATGTCGTTGATCCGTCCCGTCCAAGAGAATAACCCAAACAACTCGCGTTTCGAGATATCCGCTGGTAAACTGTGCACGAAAACACTGAATGAATCTCGTTCAAGCCGAACGTACTCCTCCCGATTCCAGACTCTAGGGTCTTTCGCTATGCTTGATCGCTCCCTCATGCTTTCTTGTTAATTAGGTACTCCTTAGGTACTCCCAGACAACAAACATAAACTAACCGGAACCAATGATGATCTAATCACATCGTGTTCTGTGTGTGTTTTATATGTTTCCAATGCTGGACCACACATAATAATAATACATACATACAAAACGGAATGAATTAAAAGAGGAATGAATTGGGAGAGAAAACAAAATTAGGGAGCTAAGTGGAAAAGAAATTAAGAAAATAAAGTAGAAGAAGATGGAAAGAATTTGACGAAGAAAAGACAAAGAAAGGTGTAATCATGGAGGCGGCGCAGTGAAAGTTTCATAGAGAGTTTTTTAGGTTCAATGTTAAATGGAGGATTTGAAACGGTTTTTCGTGTTAAAAAGCGCTCTTGGTCCTTAGTATTACACTATTAAAATATATTTTTAAAATATAAGATAGATAAATATGTATAGTTTTGATGATTAAAAAAGAAATGTATTATTTTTTCTTCTCGCCGCCGCCGCCACCCTATTTATTCGTTTCTAGGGCTCACCGCCGCCGCCGTCGCGTCGTCCTCAGGAGACTACGCCGCTGAGCCGTCGCCACCGATTCGACCACGCGGCCACGCCGCTGCTCCGGTGGTTCTGCTTCTTCTTCTGAATCTGCTTCCTTCTTCTTCTTCATCTGCTTCTTCTTATATTTCATTCTCCAAGCTGGATCAATCTTTGCAAGCACTGCAATTTCATAAAGGAATTACCCAGTACAACACTGTATGCTTCAATATGAATCCTTTCCCAGCACTGCAAGATGGAGAGGGTGTTTTAATTTGTTGTTTTCTGATTTTATTGTTGTTGTGTTAATTTGGTGGTTGAATTTGTGTTGATTTATTAAATTTGGGTTGATTTTATTGATGATGTTATTGTTGGTGGTGGATGTGCTGGTGCTGGTGGTGGAGGAAGTGCTGGTGGGGGTGGTGGTGGTGGTGGAAGAAAAGGTGTTGATAAAGGTGGAGGGTATTTTTGTCCAAAAAAAGTTAAAAAGACGATTTTAATACGAAAAAAACATTATGAACGATTCTAAATAAAAAATTAGATGAGGGACGGTTTCGATTCTGGCGCTAAACTTTTGGGACCAAAACTATATTTACCCCTAAAATTTATTAGTCTAATACGATTACCTATCGTAGGCTCAACTCATCCAACACGGCAACACAAGTTAGCTATAAATCGGACAATATTGTAATTTTATCTCTCTCTTGGTGGGTGAAGGAAAGGACAAATATCTTCTTCACCATGCTCATTAGTCAAACAATTCTACGTACAAGATTTTCATTCAATCTCATTCTTTGATTTATTTTATTATAAATCTCAATGATTAAAAAGAATGGAACATCATGTACTGCTAAAATACAACGGTATATGTGAAACGCTTCCTATTTTATAAGCCTGATTCGGATCTATAATAAAATTTAGGTTTTTAAAATAGTCTCAATTTAGACTTATTTTTTATTGGACCAACTAGTCAAGCTAAACACAGGCTATTCTGCAAGTTTGAATGGATTGTCTAGCCTTTTTTTATTCCTAATCTATTTATTATTATAAAGTTGGGTAGTCTCAACAGTAGGCTACTACTCAATCCATCGATATCCGGCCAAAATTTCACTTTTTCTACTTTTTCTAAAACTAAAATGGGAAAGAAAAAGATTTGTGTTGTGATAAGGATGAAAGATGAGGTAGATGACCATTATTAATATGGGTGTTTGATTTCAATACTGAATGACTCAACTCCTCATGGCAAACATAAGTTAACGAAGTTGAAATTGTAAACTCCACACGCCTATAAATAGTGAAGCAATTTGAGGATCTAAACACAAGCAATAAAACATTCTCCTCTTTCTTTATACACTGCTAATATCTCTCTCTATTTACATAAATATATGAATTATTTTTATTGAGTTAATTATATTAATATTAGAGTCTTCTATTTACACATCTTTATTTTATATTCAGTACATCTTCCTTATTTATTTTACAACACGTTATCAGTATGAGACTTTAATCAAATTTTAGGAAGACTCAGGTAACAAATTTTCATTATGTTCTCATCTTGAATTCAATGCTCTTGATATATCTAGAAACAACTATTTATCATGGATACTAGATGTTGAAATCCATCTTGATTCAGTGGATCTTGAAGATACCATTAAGGCTAAAAATAATGTATCACAGAAGGATAAAGCCAAGGCCATAATTTTCCTTCGTCATCATCTTGACGAAGGATTGAAAATTGAATATCTCACATTAAAAGATCCTGCAGATCTGTGGAAAGACCTTGAAGAAAGGTATAATCATCAAAAGACGATGATACTTCCTCAAGCCCGATATGAATAGACGCACTTGCGTCTACAGGATTTTAAATCCATAAATGAATATAATTCTGCAATGTTTCGAATCACCTCACGAATGAAATTATGTGGGAAAAAGATATCTGATAATGATATGTTAGAAAAAACTTTCTCAACCTTCCATGCCTCGAATGTGCTCCTACAGCAGCAGTATCGAGAAAAAGGGTTTAAAAAATATTTTGAGTTAACTTCTTGCCTTCTTGTTGCTGAACGCAACAATGAGTTGCGCTTAAAAAATCATGAAGCGCACCCAGCTGGCGCCGCCCCATTTCCTGAAGTAAATGCGGCAAATCATTACTCCAGAAGAGGTAAATGGTAAGGTTTTAGTAACAAGAAAAATTATGGAAGGAATCGAAATTATGTTTACAAGAAAGGATCTCACCAGAAGTGGGATAAAAAAAAGAAACAATGGACAAAATAAATCAATTGAGGATAAATTGTTTCCATTGTGGTGGAAATGGCCATTGGTCACGTACCTGTTGTACCACCAAGGCACCTAGTCGATCTTTATCAAGCATCTTTGAAAAAGGACGACAAAGAAAAATAGTCGAATTTTGTTTCAAATGATGCTGAAAATTCCACCACTCATTATGATGTATCTGATTTCTTTGAGGATCCTGAAGGAAATATTGGTCATTTGATTAATGATGGAATAGTTTAATATGTGAGATTATTAAATATTCATGTAAATAAATAATGTAAGAAACTTCTTGTTAAGTTTTATTTTCTATGCATCTAAATTTCAAGTATGATGTATGTAAATAATGTTTAATATAATATTTATGAATTTCAAAATTACTGAATGTGCCAAGATAATAATAATAAAATTTTAGTATATACTATACTTCTTAGAAAAATAATTCCAATCAAGAATTCAATTTGACTATGCATGTATTACTATTCATTTTATTATTATTTATCTTTGAAGAAAATGGTAAGGATATATTATGAAGATGTATGTGATGGAGGAAAAAATCATCGGTAAAGAATTTCACAAAAGTAAGCGCGTTGCAAGTATAGATCTAAACCGACAATTAAATCTTAATCAAATTTAATTTGTTTGTCACTAAAGCAAATCCAATAAAAATAACCGAAGTATTAAACCTCGGGTCGTCTCTCAAGGAATTGTAGGGAGGTATGTTACTATTGGTTATGAGATAGTATATTTTTGGGTTTTTGAAAGGTTGAACAAGAAATGTAAATGACAAGAAAATAAACTAATAATTAAAAAAAGTCTTGACAAGTATTGAGAATTGGAATTCCTATCCTCATTATCATCATCAATTATGATAGTAATTGCCTTTTGCTTTCACTTAGTTAACCTCTAACAATGAAGGAAAGTCAAGTGAGAAAAGTTAACTTAAGTTCACAAGTCCTAGTCAAAGACTAGATTTAGTGAAGCTTAAACCAACTAGCAAGTCTCAAATACCAATCAATAAAAGACCTTTGGTAATTCAAGAGTCTCCAATTAATCAATTCAAGTTAAGAATAGAAAAATCTAACTTAAAACCCTCCCAAGCATTTTATCAAACACTTGGGAGGCATAACATAACAACATAAAAATTAATAAGAGATAATAAAACCTAAGCAACCAATTGTAAGGAATCAATAACAACAAATGAGAAAAGAAGTAATAAACATGAAATACTTCAAATTGCATTAGAAGGAAAATCAAATCTAACATGAGAATTCATAAACTAAATTGGCAACATAGATTAATCAACAAGGGAAATAAATAAACTAAAGTGCTAAAATAATTAAGAGTAGAAGAAAACTAAATTAAATAAGATAGAATTCTAAATTGGAGAAGAAATAAAACTAAGAAACTTAAAACCTAGAGAGAGGAGAGGCTCTCTCCTCTATCTCTAAAAAACTACATCTAAACCTAAAATTATGTGAATGAGTTGTTGTATCTATGATTCCCCCACTCTGCAGTCTCTAATATGTGTTTTCAGGCTTAGAATTGGGCCAAAAAGAGCCCAGAAATCGCCCCCAGCGTTTTCTGATACGTGCAGCACGCGGCTCTGTCACGCGTACGCGTCGCTGAACTTTCGCAAGGTCACGCGTGCGCGTTGCCTAACTGCATGGAAACTATGACAAATTACATATCATTTTGAAGCTCCGGATGTTAGCTTTTCAACGCAACTAGAATTGCCTCATTCGGACCTGTGTAGCTCAAGTTATGACCGATTTATTACGAAGAGGTCAAGCTTGACAGCTTAGCAATTCCTTCAATTTCTTGTATTCCTTCCACTTTTGCATGCTTCATTTCCATCCTCTAAGTCATTCCTGCCCTATAAAACCTAAAAATACTTAACAAACATATCACGACATCGAATGGTAATAATATTTAAAATTAGCAAATTTAAGGCCAAAGAAGTATGTTTTCAATCATAGCACAAAATTAGGAAGGAAAATGTAAAACATGCAAATTATATAAATAAGTGTGAGTTTAGTGGATAAAATCCACTCAATTAAGCATAAGATAAACCCTAAAATAAGCAAAATTTGATACACAAACACACATATCAAGAGAGCTTTTAAAGGTTGTAATGGGGTTAGGGCCAAGGTAGGATTGTATTTGGTCAAGTAAACTGAAATCTAAATCCTTAATTAACCTAAACTTTCCACCTAAATTAAGATAGTCTATAATCAGAATATAAAATCTAACTACCCATTTACTATATTTACCACATATTCAAGCATCCGATTTTGAGTACAGTACATATGCATTGCTATCACAATTTACTTTGGGGCATTTTGTCCCCTTTTATTTTTGCTCTTTTTTTTCTTTTTTTTTCCTCAGTGCATATGACAAAGATATTGAATGTAAGAATATATGCTCAACTATTGTTTTGCACATTTTCATAAGAATATACAACACTCAATTCTCAAACCAAATATTGGCAAACCCAACTTCCTCACACTTAAATCATGAACACTCTCACTAGTCTAAGCTAACCAAGGATTCAAATTAAGGACATTATTGTTCTCCGCTTAGAGTTAGTGATGAGTTAAAGTAAAGAATAAATGGGGTTAAAAGGCTCAACATTGGTTTACAAAGGATAATGAAAAGGTTAAGGGTATATGGGTATGTACTCTCAGTGAAACAAGGCCTCAATCATATAAGTGCATGCATACATCAAACAATGAAAATATAGAATTAAGCAAGACAAAGATCACAATTTTAGAGAGAACAACACACACCAGAAATAAAATATTGGTTAATAAAATGCAACCAATCGAATAGACTCAAAATCTCACTGGTTTTGTGTGTTCGAGCTCTAAACCATGTTCCAAAATAAAATTCTTCAAACAAGTTTAACAAAAATTTTGATTTAAATTAATGAAATGCTATAAAAATTTTCTTGAAAAAGAATTCATCACTTCAACCAAGTAGTGGTAAAATATGCACAAAATCAAGCAAACATGCAATCAAACATGCAAATGCAACAATGAACTAACAAAGAAAATAAAATATTGGTGTTGAGAAGAAAATAACTAACCCACGGAAGTTGGTATCGACCTCCCCACACTTAAAAATTGCACCGTCCTCGGTGCATGCTGAGATGTGCAAGTGGACGGGTTGCTACACTGATGCTTTTCTCCAAAAATTGTGCAGATGGACTTGTCTGTCATCCCATTGAGAAGCTTTTCCTTTTCCTTCTCGATGGCCATCCTGAAAGAAGAGAAAAAAGAAGAAAAGGAACCCAGAAATAAAGATAAGAAAATAAATAAAGTATAGGTGGTTTAATGCCAAATAATGAGGGTCTCAATTACATGGTAGCTACGACATGCAAGTGAGAAAACAGAAGAAGCAAATGGCATACACCAATGGTAAAATAGGAAATTGGAAAAGAAGATAAAAATATGAATAAAATTAAAATGCAATGAAGGAAAGTATGCAAATGAAGTATGTAAAAGAGAATGAAAGAGAATAAGGATGAGAAGAAAGTGAGAAGGGAAGAAGAAATAGTAAGAAAGGAGAGAAGAAGGAAGAAACATAGAAAACAGGAAATGGAGTCGATGCACGCGCCTGCATCACGTGTACGCGTGAAAACTGAAGTAGCCATGCGACGCGTAAGCGTCGCCCACGCGTACGCGTGGATGGCAAAAAATGTACACTGACGCGTGACCGTCGGTCGCACGTACGCGTGACTACTCGCGCGACTCCAACGCCATGGCATCACAACTCTCTGTTTAAGCATCCTTTTACGCCGATTGGCAAGCCCACGCGTACGCGTCGTTGACGCTTACGCGTGGATTGGCAAAAATGCAGGGGAAGCGTACGCGTGAGTCTGGCTGTGCGCGTAGCACCCCTCCCGCTCGGCTCTCGCGCAACTCCCTATTCATTTTCAATATGTTGCGTATACACACACTACGCGTGCGCGTCGATTCCTCTTTTTTTTTAACCTATGAAATATGAAGCAAAATAATGGTAAACATGCAGAATTGGAAATTAACACTAACAAAAATAAAATAAAACTGATAAAAAGGAAGATCATACCATGGTGGGTTGTCTCCCACCTAGCACTTTTAGCTAAAGTCCTTAAGTTGGACATTTGGTGAGCTCCTTGTCATGGTGGCTTGTGCTTGAACTCATCTTGAAATTGCCACCAACGCTTGGACTTCCAATAAGCTCTATCGATTCCAAGGAAATTCCCCAAGCCTTGATGAAGTTTTTCACAAGCTTTGAGCTCCCAAAATTGATCCCCATATATTCCCGGATCCCAAATCTTGTTTCTACTCCCGTCTTGAAGTGGATCACCATTGTCCGAACCGGGTGGTTTAGCCTTGGAATTCTCATTTAAGCCCCAAACATCCTCCTAGACCCAATCAATTGAGAATTATATCAACCCTTGTAATTAGACCTTGAGCTTCCAACCATAACGAACCTAGGATGGTGTTGCCAACCGCTAACCATCTCCCTGTTACTCTTAAAATCGCAGATAGCTCTAAGTTATCCATCCGTTTCAAGCAGACCATATTCAAGTGGGAAGGTAGAGTTTAAGGATAAGAATTTTACCAACTTGAATGTTGTGTTGGATGGTAATGGCTTGGGGGGAAGGTATCTCCTGTGGCGACTTTGCCAATGTATGCTTCACTCTCTTGGGCTCCTCTTTGATGATCTCCACCTCTTGACAAGCTTCTGCAACATTGACCTCTTCTTTAAGTCCAATGGGGGAGGATTCAATTGTTGATAAAAACTCATCAATTATTGAATCCATCTCATGATCAACCTCCTCCAAGTCTTCAACCATGACATGCCTTGGAGGTTGTACACCCTCCTCAACATCAAATTCAAACATTTTGGAAGGAGGCTCTATGACTTGAGTTTCCCATGGAGGTTTTGAATCTCCTAAGTCCTCAACTACTTCCTCTTCTTCGATAATTTCGGTTTTCTCCACTTGCTCTAGTACAAAATCTCATCCTTGATAACTTCCACCTCTTGACAAATTTCTTCAATTCCCCCTAATTCTTCAACTACTCCTTCATCTTCAAGGGTCTCTCCTACCTCCACCTTTTGGGCCTCCCCTTGCTTCTCTTGAAGTATGGATGCGTGAACCCGATTCATTATGTCCCTAAGACGATCCCTTCTATCTTGTTCCATGTCAATAGCGTAATTGGGATCATGTTGCTCTTGGATTGATGGATATGGGTGAAAAGTAAGTGCACTAGAGCTTGAGGGTTGAGTATTGGGAGTAAAGGATGGATCCACACGAGATATAAGAGCTTGGAGAGTAGAGGTAAGACCGGTGAGAGTAGAGGTAAGTGTGGTTTGAAGCTCTCTTTGCCCTTGGCGAATAGCACTAAAGGTATCATCTATGGGAGCTTGGGGTGGATAGGAGGGTTCATTTGTTAGGAGAAAAAGCTCATAATGGGAAGATGGTTCTTCTTGATAAGGATATGGAGATGGTGTATATTGAGGTGGTGGTCCTTGAGAGTAATTTTGTTGGAGTGTGGGTGGTTCTATGTATGGTTCATATGGCTCATAAGGTGGTTGGTATGGAGGATAAGGGTTAGGGTCATATGGAGGTGAATGGTGGAAAGGGGCTTGTGAGTATGGTGGTTCATAACTATATTGAGGAGGGGGTTCATAGGCATATGGTGGGGCTTGTTGGTAACTACAAGGGGGTCCACCAAAGCTATTAGATTGATACACATCTTGGAATGGCTCATGCTCATAGTACGTTGGTGGAGGTTGTTGCCGAGAGGGTTGATCAAATCCTTGTGACTCCTCCCATCTTTGATTATCCCATCCTTGATGCATGTTCTCATTGTAGCTTCCATTCTCTACAACATAGTTTGAACCAAACTCATAGCCCAAGGGGTGAAAATTCATAGTAGCAAATAAAAACAAAAACTAATAAAAATAAGTAATAAAGTCCTGAAACTAACAAAAACTAACAAACAAGCAAAAAGCAAATATATACAATAACTAATAATAAGGCACACGTTTGTGATTCCCCGACAACGGTGCCAAAAATTGATGGAGGGAAAAATCGTCGGTAAAGAATTTCACAAAAGTAAGCGTATTGCAAGTATAGATTTAAACCGACAATTAAATCTCAATCAAATTTAATTTGTTTGTCACTAAAGCAAACCCAATAAAAATAACCGAAGTATTAAACCTCGGGTCGTCTCTCAAGTAATTGCAGGGAGGTATGTTACTATTGGTTATAAAATAGTATATTTTTGGGTTTTTGAAAGGTTGAACAAAGGATGTAAATGACAAGAAAATAAACTAATAATTAAGAAAAGTCTTGACAAGTATTGAGAATTGGAATTCCTATCCTCATTAACATCATCAATTATGATAGTAATTGCCTTTTGCTTTCACTTAGTTAACCTCTAACAATGAAGGAAAGTCAAGTGAGAAAAGTTAACTTAAGTTCACAAGTCCTAGTCAAAGACTAGATTTAGTGAAGCTTAAACCAACTAGCAAGTCTCAAATACCAGTCAATAAAAGACCTTTGGTAATTCAAGAGTCTCCAATTAATCAATCCAAGTTAAGAATAGGAAAATCTAACTTAAAACCCTCCCAAGCATTTTATCAAACACTTGGGAGGCATAACATAACAACATAGAAATTAATAAGAGATAATAAAACCTAATCAGCCAATTGCAAGGAATCAATAACAACAAATGAGAAAAGAAGTAATAAACATGAAATACTTCAAATTGCATTAGAAGGAAAATCAAATCTAACATGAGAATTCATAAACTAAATTAGCAACATAGAATAATCAACAAGGGAAATAAATAAACTAAAGTGCTAAAATAATTAAGAGTAGAAGAAAACTAAATTAAACTAAGATAGAATTCTAAATTGGAGAAGAAATAAAACTAAAAAACCTAAAACCTCTCTTCTCTCTCTAGAAAACTACATCTAAACCTAAAATTATGTGAATGAGTTGTTGTATCTATGATTCCCCCACTCTACAGTCTCTAATATGTGTTTTCATGCTTGGAACTGGGCCAAAAAGAGTCCAGAAATTGCTCCAGCATTTTCTGATACGTGCAGCACGTGGCTCTCTCACGCGTACGCGTCGCTGAACTTTCGCAAGGTCATGCGTGTGCGTCATCCACGTGTACGCGTCACCTAACTGCATGGCAACTATGACAAATTGCATATCATTTTGAAGCCCCAGATGTTATCTTTCCAACGCAACTGAAACTGCCTCATTCGGATCTCTGTAGCTCAAGTTATGATCGATTTAGTACGAAGAGGTCAGGCTTAGAAGCTTAGCAATTCCTTCAATTTCTTGTATTCCTTCCACTTTTGCATGCTTCCTTTCCATCCTCTAAGCCATTCCTGCCCTATAAACCCTGAAAACACTTAACAAATATATCACGGCATCGAATGGTAATAAGAGAGGATTAAAATTAGTAAATTTAAGGCCAAAGAAGCATGTTTTCAATCATAGCACAAAATTAGGAAGGGAAATGTAAAACATGCGAATTATATGAATAAGTGTGCGTTTAGTGGATAAAATCCACTCAATTAAGCATAAGATAAACCCTAAAAATGGGGTTTATTAGTATGCCGTGCGGATAGTGCAAGTTCGCACACTATTCTTAAAAGTGATATATATTTTACCCATCTTGTGCCAAAAAAAGAATATGTTAATACTATTATCGGCGAAGAATATATTAATACTATTATTGGCTCAGGCAATGTGATAGAAGGCTCCGGAAGAGCTATAATTTTATTTCCCAAAGGAACAAAATTTATAATAAATAATACACTATTATCTACTAAGTCTCTAAGAAACTTATTGAGTTTCAAAGATATTCGCCGAAATGGATATCATATGGAGACGATGAATGAGGGAAATCATGAGTACTTATGTATCACAACTCATAATTCAAATAAAAAGGTTATACTAGAAAAAGTTACCCTTACTTTCATCTGGGTTATATTATACCAAAACTAGTGCAATTGAATCACATGCCATTGTAAAGCAGAAGTTTACCAGTCCAAATGAATTCATAACTTGGCATGATCGATTGGGTCATCCGAGAATAACCATGATGCAGAGAATTATTGAAAACTCCCATCGACATTCACTAAAGAACTAAAAGATTCTTAAATCTAGTGAATTTTGTTGTGCTGCATGTTCTCAAAGGAAGTTAATTTTAAGGCCATCACCAGTAAATATTGGATTTGAGTCTCCTGAATTCCTAGAAAGGATTCAAGGTAATATATGTGGACCTATTCATCCACCATATGGATCTTTTAGATATTTTGTGGTCATAATAGGCGCATCTTCAAGATGGTCATAAGTGTTCTTATTGTCTTCTCACAACCTGGTGTTTGCGAGATTACTAGCTCAAATTATTCGATAAAAAGCACAATTTCTAGAAAATCCAATCAAAGCAATTCGTCTTGATAATGCTGGTGAATTTACTTCCCAAGCTTTTGATGCTTATTGTATGGCTAATGGAATAAGTGTTAAACATCCAGTAGCTCATATTCACACACAAAATGGGTTAGCATAATCACTTATTAAGTGCCTCCAATTAATTGCTAGACCCTTACTTATGAGAACAAATCTCCCAACCTCGGTCTGGAGGCATGCTATTTTACATGCCGCAGCACTTATTCGTTTGAGGCCAACGAGTTACTATCAATTCTCTCCTATGCAATTAGCTTTTGGCCTGCAGCCAAATGTTTCCCATTTAAGAATATTCGGGTGTGCGATATATGTTCCCATATCACCATCTAATCCCACCAAAATAGGACCCCAAAGAAAATTGGGGATATATGTTGGATATGATTATCCCTCTATAGTGAGGTATGTTGAGATATAAATTGGAGATGTATTTAAAGCCTGGTTTGCGGATTGTCATTTTGATGAATCAAAATTTCTAACATTAGGGGGAGAGAATAAGCTTCCTGAAAAGGAAGTTAATTGGAAAGCATCATCTTTGATGCATTTGGATCCTCGATCAGGGCAATGTGAACTAGAAGTTCAAAAGATTATACATTTGTAAAGAACAACAAATGAATTGCTTGATGCATTTTTCGATACAAAGAGAATAACCAAATCTTATATACCAGCGGAAAATGCCCTAATTCAAATTGAGATCCCAATCGGACAAATAGCCACTGAAGCAAATTCACGCCAAAAGCGTGGCAGGCCTGTCGATTCCAAAGACAAAAATCCTCGTAAAAGAAAAGAGGTAAATACTATTCCTGTTAAAAAAGACATAGCAAAGACACCTATAGTTGTCCAAAATTTTGATATAATTTTAACGCCAGAAGATGTTCAGGTACCTGAAAATTGTGAAAATAACAAGATCTCGATAAATTATGTCTTTACAGGAGAAAAATGGGACCGAAATAAGATAATTGTCAATGAAATATTTGCATATAATGTGGCATTAAATATCATGCATGAAAGTAAGGATCTTGAGCCAAGATCAGTCGAAGAATGTCGACAAAGAAATGATTGGCCAAAATGGGAAGAAGTCATAAAGGCTGAGTTAGGCTCACTTGCAAAACGTGAAGTCTTTGGACCTGTAGTCCGTACACCAGAAAATGTAAAACCTATTGGATACCGATGGATATTTGTGAAAAATGAAATGAGAAAAATGAAGTTGTGAGCTACAAAACTCGACTTGTAGCACAAGGTTTTTCACAAAGGCCCGGTATAGATTATGAAAAAACATATTCCCCTGTAATGGATGCAATAACATTGCGTTATTTGGTTAGTTTATCTGCAAATCATAAACTGCATATGTATTTAATGGATGTGGTAACAGCCTACTTATACGGATCATTAGATCGTGATATCTATATGAAAGTCCCTGAAGGACTAAAGATATCTAAACCATCCAATGAATATTCACAGAGATTATACTCAGTCAAATTGCAAAGATCTTTATATGGTCTAAAGCAATCTGGACGAATGTGGTATAATCGTTTTACTGAATATCTGGCCAAAAATGGATTTAAGAATGATGATATCTGCCCATGTGTTTTCATAAAGAAATCTGCATCTGGATTTATTATAATTGCTGTGTATGTTGATGATTTAAATATCATTGAAACTCCTGAAGAGATTCCAACAACTATAAAGCTCTAAAAAAAGAGTTTGAGATGAAAGATCTTGGAAAGACTAAATTTTGTCTCGGCCTGCAGATCGAGCATACAAGAAATAGGATATTTATCCATTAAACAACATACACAGAAAAGATCTTGAAGAAATTTTATATGGATAAGTCACATCCCTTGAGTACCCCAATGATCGTAAGATCTTTGGATGTGGAAAAGGATCAATACCGTCCTAAAGAAGAGAATGAAGATATCCTTGGTCCTGAAATACCATATCTTAGTGCTATTAGAGCGCTAATGTATCTCGTTAATAATACACGACCTGATATATCATTTGCTGTAAATTTACTAGCAAGATATAGTTCCTCTCCAACTAGAAGACATTGGAGTGGAATCAAACAAATCTTTCGATATCTTTATGGAACGGTTGATATGGGATTGTTTTATCCCTATGGATCCAAGTTACAACTAGTTGGCTATGCAGATGCAGGATACTTGTCTGATCCACATAAAGGGAGATCTCAAATAGGATAACTATTCACATATGGTGGTACAACTATATCATGGAGGTCCACAAAACAGACAATTGCAGTAACATCCTCTAATCATGCTGAAATACTAGCAATTCATGAAGCAAGTCGTGAGTGTTTTTGGCTCAGGAGTTTGATCCAATATATTCTATCATCATGTGGACTAATAGATCATAAGATAGCTCCAACTTTCCTGTTTGAAGATAATACTGCATGTATTGCTCAACTTAAAGGCGGATACATCAAAGATGATAGAACAAAGCATATTTCTCCTAAATTTTTCTTCACTCGTGATCTTCAAAATCAAGGGACAATTGATGTCCAGCAAATCCATTCAAGTGATAATCTGGCAGATTTATTCACAAAGTCACTCCCGAAATTCTCTTTTGAAAGATTGGTACATGAGATTGGGATGCGCCGATTTCGAGACATTAAATGATGTCGACAAGAGGGAGAGACTGTACTCTTTTTTCCTTGGTCATGTTTTTTTCTGTTGAGTTTTTCTTGACAAGGTTTTTAATGAGGCAGTCCCCATCACAAAGGATTTTGTACTCTTTTTTCTTCACTAAAGTTTTTTTTCCATTTGGGTTTTTTTTAGTAAGGTTTTAACGAGGCATAATTCTAAATGGTCATCCAAGGGGGAGTGTTCTGATAAGGATGAAAGATGAGGTGGATGACCATCATTAATATGGGCATTTGATTTCAATATTGAATGGCTAAACTCCTCATGGCAAACATAAGTTAATGAAGTTGAAATTGTAAACTTCACACGCCTATAAATAGTGAAGCAATCTGAGGATCTAAACACAAGCAATAAAACATTCTCCTCTTTCTTTATACAATGTTAATATCTCTCTCTATTTATATTACTTCATATCTCTTTCTATTTACATAAATATATGAATTATTTTTATTGAGTTAATTATATTATTATTAGAGTCTTCTATTTACACATCTTTATTTTATATTTAGTATATCTTCCTTATTTATTTTACAACAATTTGCGAATTTTTTCTCTACCAATGCGTGTCCCTGGTTCCACCTCCATGGGTTTGACGCATGGAAACAACTGTATTTCAGTTGGTGTTTTGCTCCTCGGCAGAAACTTCTCACCTGTGGGAAGGTTATCGGGGGAGATCTTTGCCCAGCGATTGAAGAGAGTCATTCTTGCAGCAATCCCAAAACCACCATCTACCGGAAGAAAATGGAAATGCTAGCTTCTGATTGGATGATTGGGGTTAACAATAGATTGAGAACTCATTGTCCCTGATGAAGAAGAGGAAAAGAAGCAGCAATTTTCTCCCAAATTCTAAGGTACCTTCTTATCCATTGTGTTTAACGCATGTTTGAGCATCAGCAATCCCAAAACGATGGAAGGGTAATGGACCGTACTGCAATAATTTGAGCGGGATCGGTGGCAAATTTTGGGCACAAATTTTCAAAATTTTCAAATTTTAATCCTTTTTTCTATCTATTTCTCGGTTTCTCTCTCCTTCACCCACAGAAATCAGAATCACTCTCTTCTTTCGATGCTCTTTCTCCTTTTTCTCTCTTCTCTTATTGTCCTCCTCATTTTATCTTCATCTCACCAACTGGAAGTTGTGTTTCAAGTCACCAGAGATGGCTGGGCATTCGCTCATCAGAAAAGAGCTAAAAGTTGCAAATGTCATTGCTCTGGGGCGTAGATGAAGCCTTTCTTTACCTCCACTGGTCAGCTGTGGAAGGAGCATAAGCTAGCCGGAAAACCCGCAAGGTTCGGCATCAGCACTGGCACCCAAGGTGCTAAAAGAGCCCCCATTAAAGAGCTCATCAACAATGGTCACTCTTCCACTTTCTCTCACCAACTGTAGCCTTATTTTTCCCTGAACTGATAGCTTTTATTTTTGGCCTCAAGGAGTAGTTCATTGAAAACAGAGTCCTACATCTTGCTAAAATCATGGTAATTTTTTAATTTTTTAAGTCTTTACATTTTTTAACAGTGTTTATTTACATGTATTCTTATTACACTGTGTATTTATGTTCTTATTAAACTTCATGTTTTGGTGTTCATAGCAACGAACAAAGCACAGAGCGGAGTTCCAAGAAATTGTGTTTTGCTGTTATTAAATATTTTTTTATTTTTTAGAGTAAGGAAAAAGGAAACATTTTAATAATTATGCTGAGTTCAGCTGCTTCTTCAACTGCGGGTCTTTTTCCGGAAAGGAAAAAGAGTCGGCCAAGGTGAAAGAAGAATGGACCTTCGATAGGTATTCTTTTTCTTTGAGAAATTATTTTTGGCAAAAGAATGTATTATTTCTTTTAGAAATGGTATAAATACAGTTTCTAAATCGACTATTGAAAGATTTGAGGCTTTAAGGATGCCATTGAAAGTATTGATTTGTAGATGTATAAGATTCAGTAGTTACAGAATCAAACACAATTACTACAATATTCTTTTACTAGAATTATATGTATGCTCATACCCATTTTATTCTTTTTGGTTTGGAATCTAGTGAGAAAATTGAAGCTTTTTTTAAAAAAAAAATTTAGATGTGTATTCATTTTTGTACATTTTGAATCTTGGAATAGCAAGTAGACAAATTGGGCTTTAGACAAATGAGATACTTGGTGAAGGAGAATGCTTTGCTTTCCAATCCTGTCAGAAGCTTATTCAAAGATGTCTCCAAGGTGTGAATTATTAGTATATAATAAAACAATTTTGTCTTTGAAGGAATAATTGTTAGCTTCTTGACTTCATTTATCGATTTTATTGAAGAGTTTAGGACACATACAATTCTAATTATGTCTCTCACTTGAATCTTTCTCTCATTTCTTCTCATAACCACTTTCTTCCCTTAGAATTCAAATTGCAGACAAGAAAACCACATGCAAATGCAAAGCAAAGAGAACGATGGACATATAGGAGGAGCATACGTTGTTTCTAGGAGCCATAGTGCTATATGGAAGAATGGCATGAAATGTAATATTTTACTCCCCATCAATACTTACTTGTATAATTCTTTATTCTTGTGGCATTTCATCTGATGCATATTTGGTTTAGATTGCCAATTAATCTAGAAATGTATTCGGGCTCAAAATTTTGAAATTGATGTCATTGTTTGTTTCCTTTGATTTTATTTATTGAAATTTGATATGATAAAAAAAAATTGTTTCAGTTACTATTTGTCCTTTGAAATTGAGTGGCTTAGGCATTTATAGGTTTGGCAATTTTAAAATCTATTTACAGGTTTGCTAGGATCAACTTTCACAAATTCAGAGTACTTTGCCTCTGTCTCAACACTTGCACCACCATTCATGCTTTGCTTCTTATTATATGTATGCTTTTCTCTTTTATTTTTTATTAATTTTTCCTTTGCAAGGCCTTTTATTTGCTATTATGAGACAAACAGTGAGAAAGAACAACAAAAAGAAAAGATTTTAAAATGAATTTAACTATTTAACTATATAAATTTTGTTCATAAGGCAATCCTTATCTTTTTTAATTCTATAATTGTTGTTGTATTTAGATGATAAGGTTGACCAAATAACCATTTAGTTGTTTTAAAAGTAAGCTAAAATTTATATTTAGGCATATCTTGATGAGGAAAATAAAAATGTTGATTCAGGTAGCATTTGTAAGAAGGGGGCTGAAAGATTTAGATTTGATGATAGCTCTTTGTTAGGCCTTTTTCCTTTTCAGTTATGTTAGTAGTTGGTAGCGTTAGGGATATAGATGTTATGGTTTAGGTTTATGTATATTTTAGCTTTCTTTTTACCTTATTGCCAATAATATTTAGTTCCTTCAGCTATTTGGCATTTATTCAAGCAATTGTCATAAACTTTAGGTATACTTTGTTTGATAATTCTCAAATAGTATATATCTCAACATATAATGAATGAAATTTGTTTGATGGAAAGATTCTGGAATTTTGAGAAAGAAAGTAAAAAGGTGGGAGGTCAAGGTGTTGGGACTTAGCTCAGAGTTGGTGAGGAAGGGGAAGAAAATTGAGCAACTCATCAAGGAGGTATTTTTTTTATTTTAATACCAATCTATTGTTATTTTATTTTATTGAGACTATTTACTTAAAAAATCAAAAGCTTTGACTGAGCTGTTAGAAGGGCACGTTGTCCCCAATAAGAAATTTTGGACCTGTTGCTATTTCCTATCTTGAATATAAGATGATAAATTTTTGCATAAAGGAGGGTGCTGATGAGGAGGGTGTGGAACCAGTGAAGAAACAAGAGGAGAAAAGTGTTAACTAGCAATGTTTTGAAATGTAATGCATGTTAGACATTGTTAGCACTTGCTTGCTTGGTCATTATAGGTTTCTTGCTAAGGCGACAAAGCAAAAGCCTGCAAATCTGCCTTTGTATTTGATGAATACATTTCTGTCTTCATAATTCTATATTTACACAGTTGTTTTCAATCTTTGAATACTCGAACATATCTGTTGATGCATAGCTAGAAGTGTCGTTAGTATTTCTTTGATGTTGGAACAAAGCTTTGGAGAAGAGAACTAATTCAATAGGTGAGACACAGTGATTTTCAACACCATATCCTGTTGTTGAGTTACTTCCATTATTGTTGAAGAGCAGAGAAGTAGATTATATTGTTGAAAGGTACCGCTTATGGTGGTGTATGATCCTGCAAGTTGGATTGAAAGTGGTCTTATAGAAAAAACTTTAGTGATCTAGCGTTTTACTTTTATGAATTTTTATTTCATAAATTATTATTTTTATATTTCTTTTGATGGTTTGCAGAAAAGTATGGGTCGTCAGCTCAAAAAGTAAAGAATATTAAAGGTACCATATTGTTAACATATAATGCGTTATTACTGTCTAAATGAATAATGTTTGATAGTTTATGGAATTTTATTAGCCATACTTTTTGGTTTGTTAGATAGTAAACCATTTTAACTGTTGATGGCCATAATAATAACCTCTTCATTCTTTGTCACCCCTTTATAATTTCCTACTTTCCTTCGTTACCTTGCTTCTCTTTTCTTTTTATTGCTCTTTGAATATTTGTTTAATGATACTGATCTATGTATCACAACCTAATCCTCTTTTAATTCCATTGCTGTTATTGTGGTTGCACATATTAGTGTTATTTAGTTCTTTAGTTTCTATTGTTAGAAATTCTGCATTAACAAACACTAAGCAAAAGAATGAATGGCAATTTGTCACACATAATTTACACCGTCACAAAATACACAAGAAACCAAATATTTACGTTCAAAAATTGCCTAATCATCGGATAAAATACATGTATAAGTTCTTTCTGTTTCATATCAATAATTGGCACCAATTGCAAATCAACTTTATTGATAATAGTTATTTATTTATTTTGGTGCACCTATTTGCCGCTTTAATATGTGATAATTTCTTAATATTTGTAAGTATTACTAAAAATATCACGACCCAAAAGTTCAGAAGCACTTAGGTCAAACAAACTCATTCAATTACTATTGTCAAGGAGTTAGAAAAAATCATTGTTCTTAACTTATGTTGCTCATGTGATATCATAGATAGTCCCCCTAAATGGTTTCCATCAAGAATAATTTGATGGACTAGTAGAGGATGAGGAAATTTTTTTTCGAAAAAATTCCAAAGATACTATCAATTTATAAAAGCTATAGAAGAAAAAACCAGCACAATTATTGATTTAAAATACTAAAAGAAAATAATTATTTGACTAGGTATGAGCCACTGGCAACTGAAGTAGTCGATAGTTTATGTGATTTATGCTTTAAGGCATTACATTTTGTTTATTTTTGTTTTTGTTTTTGTGTGCGTGTGTAAGGATGTTAGCCTGTGCTTGAATGTTGATTTGTGTTACTTAAGCATATATGTTTAAGTAGAACAAAAATGTTGATTGTGTTGTTGTATCAATGACTGTTAGGTAACTATACATGTTAACTGTTGGTTTATTTTATTAGATAATTTGGCTAATGAAGAAATGTGTGTAATTTTCTAAGAATACATTATTAATTTATGTGATTAATAGTTGAAATTTATTTTCAGTTTTACAGCAAATAAAGAAGGAAATAAAAGGAGAGAGAGAAAATAAAAAAACTGAGAAAGAAATATGGAAAGTGAAGAATTTAAAAAATATCTTTTTCTTTTGTTCACTTCTATGTCATTGTGAATAAAAATACATAACATTATCTACTTTCTATATCTTTCTGTCATATATCACTTATTCCACTACTTTAAATAGGTAATTTTAAAATTTTTACATCATGTATTTTCTTACAAATCAATAATACGTAAACATCTATTATTAATAATATAATTTATAGGGCAAATAACTTGGTTAAACCAAGTACATTTGAAAATGTCCTGAATGTCCCAAACAAAAATTTGCAATGTCAAAGTCCCAATGTTGATTTCTATATAAATCGAATTCACTCATTTCGATTTAGCCAAACACGAAGTAAATCAAATTTAAATTATTTGAATTACGTGAGAGAAGAATTTGTATGCAAATCGAATCAACTCAATTCGATTTCAGAAACCGTATAAATCGAATTTACTGAATTCGATTTCAGAAACCGTGTAAATCGAATTAACTTAATTCGATTTAGCCAACGGAATCAAAACCAACGTAAATCGAAACAACTTGTTTCGATTTAGGGCTTTTGTAATCAAACTGACTTGCTTCGATTTACATGCAATTGGAACGAGTATAGTTCGAATCAAGTTGATTCGATTTACATGCTTCTTCGCTATTTAAACAAATCGAATTCACTTGATTCGAACCCAAAAGCTCATACCCCACTCCCAACCCCACCACCCAGTTCCGAGATTCTCTGGAAAGCAACTCGGTTTGGACTGACTCTGCATGCATGGAGGACGACCCCAATCGTCTGTATCGACTTGATGGAGTCGCGCATATCGCTGGAGCCGTTCACCTCGAGGTTAGTGTTTTTTTAATATTTATTTTTTAAAATAAATTAGTCGTTAGGGTGAACTGTTAGTGTGGGAATTTTAAAATAAATCCAGAAACAGATATTTGAATTTAGTTCATGTCAGTCTTAGTGAGTCATTAACTATAGAATAGGGTTAGGTGTAGAGTAATGAACAGGGTTAAGTGCTGTATTTGATGTTTTTTGATAAGAAGAACATGTGTTTTATCTCATGTTAGTAACTATTTTGTTAATACGAAAAATTGGATCGTGAGTAATGTAGTAGTTAGGGGTTCTATCTATAAAGGATTGGTTGGGATTCATTGTGGAGTTTTTTTTTTGTGACGAATGTGAAAAGTTATGTTCTATTGTTATGCAGCCCCATCGATGCATCAGCAGCTTGAGACGGCAGCACGGTATGAGTTTGGATGATAGGATCGTTCCTTACTTGTAGATGGATGGTCTGTACCATCTTGCAAGATTGAACGAGAGTTGGTTTCGGTTGGACGAGCCGTTGGTCAGCGCCTTCGTAGAAAGATGGCGCCCTGAGACGCATACATTCCACATGCCGTTTGGAGAGTGCACCATAACCCTATAGGATGTAGCGTACCACCTTGGTCTCCCGGTCGACGGTCAGTATGTTAGCGGCTGCCTGACAAACTTTTTGCGGTTTATAGAGTGCGGCCGACCACCATGGGTGTGGTTTGAGGAGCTGCTCGAGGTGTTGCCTCCTGCGAACTGCATCGACAAGTTCACAGTGAAGTGCACATGGTTTGAGATCAACAAATTCCTATGGAGTGCATATTCCTGTTCAAGCCTCCAGAACTAGATGCCATATCCACAAGTTTCGCCAACAACTCTGGAGTCCTCACCTCAGGAAACTGACGGCGACAATGAAACAGCACCTGCATATCTTTGTCACTGCTAATAATGAATGAATCATACTTCACATCATCGCGTAACACGGAGATCGAAATACGATAGAACAACTTCTCCACCCGTTTCACGCCATGCAGTCCTAGTCTCTGTAGTATAGTACTCTTAAACTCAGCGAAACTTGTTGAAGGTTTGAGAAAAACACTCAGCGGGTCCTTGTCAGTGAACTTAATCCCTGATCGCGTTTTCTTCTTAATGGACCCTCTATAGCGCACAAGAGTTACTAAACTCTCATCACTAGCCATTGTGAATCTCACTCTTCTACAAAATTTTGCATAGCATCTGATTTTTATATACCTCTCTCCTTTATAAATCGAAACAATTACATTCGATTTACTCTAACGCTGGTTGCATGTATAAATCGAATTAAATTCATTCGATTTACGTTCACACATAAATCAAATCTAGTAGATTCGATTTACGTTCATTCCTAAATCGAATTTATTTGATTCGATTTCCATTAAATTTTGATTATTGGCTAATTCGAATTAATTAGATTCGATTTACTACCTATTTTACTAAATCGAATTTATTCAATTCAATTTATATAGAAATGTAATATGAGATTTTGACATTGCAAATTTTCGTTTGAGACATTTAAGACATTTTCAAATGTACTTAATTTAACAAGTCGTTTGCCCTAATTTATAATTTAAGATCAACAAATTTATAAAAAAGATTGTCTCTGATCCGCGCATAGGGTATATAGTCAACACCATACTTAGACCAACCCTGATGGCCCAACCCAAACCATGAACAGGTCAGTCAACTTAAACAAACCCAGAAAATTCTTTTTCAACTGCCAATCTGCCAGCCTTTACCTGCTGCGCAACCTTCTTTTTTTCTTTTTCCTTTTTCTTCAGTTTACCAAATTCCCACTCTCTTTGCATTGATTCTTCTCTTCCCTTCAAGCGTCGTCGTTTAGCTTCAAACGAAACGACCGATACAGCCTGCGCCATTCATCGTTCGACTCCCTCACTTTCTTCCTTGAAAAGTTTTTCAATCAGCTTTTACTATTTTTACTTCCCATGTTGGTTCCTCATCCCCGCAATTCTAGGGTTTCCATTGCCCCTTTCTTCTTCTTCTTCATATTCCACACCTTCTTCACTGGTATAAAAGTTTATTTCTACTAGAAAATGGCTGAGGAATTCTGATACTTATTTCATTTTATTTTAAAGCGTATTTAGCTGATAGGGTTTGTATTTGAATGTTGTGATGCACAGGGTCAATTTTATGTGCAGAAGTGTCGCTGAGTTCAATTGAGATATTTAAGACTCACGAGTGGCTGAAAGTGACTCCAACTGTTTATTTCTTGTGCAAAGGGGAGAACAAAACGGTGTTTCCAGATGTGAAAAAAGCCCACGTCTTCTATGATTTTAATGGTCAAGAATCTTGGCAGGTTTCTTATTTTGTGTCTTGACTTTTTTTTTCCCATTAACTGTTTATGTTTTGTCATGTTTTTTATTTCATATTTTGTAATTTGTTAATCGTGCCATGCATATTACTAAAACTATTAAATTAAGCATATGTTGCATTCTTTAGTTAGGGTTTAGGAATTATGACTTTGGAATAGGATAGTTGGTGAAGTTTGAGAGAGAATTATACAATTCGAGGGAAAATTTTGAGAGGAATAACTAGGGAGAAGACAAGAAAATCCAATTCGCAATTCACATAACTTACCTCTTGTACTCCTATTTATACTGTTTTCTCCTATAACTAAGCCGAATCTACTGTTTCGGTTAATTGGACTCGTACATGTTACAGACTAATGGTGACATAGATTGATCCATTGGTATGTTGAAACCGAATATAGTTTTTTCTCTGCGTAAGTGCTTATAATTTATGATATATCTCTGGTATGGTACTAGCATAAGTTTTTTTTATTGGATTTGTTGTGTGAGGGAGTTTGGGATGGGGGAGGGGTAGGTGGATGGAATTTTACTGAGATAAAACTAAGAGATTTAAGATATAATACTAAGCATTTCCAATCTCTTCTCAACATTGCTAAGAGATAAATTCATCAAAAAAAGATAACATGCATCAAACCAAATAAAGGGAAATGCCTAACCCTATTGCAAGGGTATTACTCTGACTGTGTTAAGTTCTGAATATTTTGAATAGGATATATGTTTGTATACTATTTGCGAGCAAGCAGTTGAGTAACTGTTATTTTTTAATTAAGATATGTGGCGGTATATTATTAGCATTTAGCAAACAAGCATTTGAATGACTGTTAGTTTTCATGCATGAATTCTAATGGATGTGCTTAAAATCTTAAAAGCTCGGCCATTAAATTCGAAGCAACTTCTGACATTTTGCTTTGTGCTTCCAGCCTTTGACCAACTTTTCAAGTAAAAAATGCAAGAGGTGTGGATTCTATGAAGAAGACAGCATTAAATCTGACGATGTGTTTGATGAATGGGAGTTTTGTCCTTCAGATTTTACTGCATCTAATGGTGAATATATCCGATTCAAGGAAAAGGAATTCAATGCTACTTTCCTATGCTCAGAGTGCTTATCTATACCTGGTGGTGAGTATCCTGCTGCCTTGAAAGTATATTTTTTGTCCACCACAATTATGCTATTGGACCTATGCATACATCAATCATTCAATTTGGAAAAGTATGTGACCTTGTAGAAGATCTAATTTCCACTGGTATGAATAAGTCTGTCGTCTCTAATTAAACTGGTCATATGTTACAATTCAATGGGTTGTTTAAGTCCAAAAGAGGAAATAAGATCAATCTGCTACTATGTTGGATTGCTTATGATGGATAATTAGGTTATCTAACCAAAATAGCAGACGCATTTGGTAAATACAATAGATGTTTAAGATTCTAACGAAATTAATATGTCCCTCCAAGGCCTAACAACACAGATTTAATTTTAGCAATTTTTTCGTTTTTGTTAACTACAAGGCTTTTGATTTGGTCTCGAATTATATAGCAAACAAATAATTGACGAGAGTAATTTATGGAAGGGAAGAAAAACTTAGACCATTTTATTTGTATCCAACTTGATGGAAGAGTATTTTATTAGAAGGCACATCAGGTTATTAATCATTAATTTCAATTATGGAATCTAACTATCTCCAGTGTTAATATAATATAACCTTCAAGCTTTCTTTCTTTTATTTTCATTTTGTGGTGCTCTTAATATATTTTATTTGCCTCTCAACTAGTCAAATTATTGCGTATGCTAGCTAGTGGTTTTCTTCCACTCCCTCATTGTTTCTGAACAAAACCTAAGGACTTTAGGTGAAAGCATGAACAGAAATCTTCTCAACCTTCCTCCACCATAGTCCTATGAAATTCTTCTATCCATGAAGAGAGCAATTGAACTCTATCTACTTTGTATGCTTGCATAAATTCTCATTTACATGCAATTCGAACTAGTCTATATATACACAAAACTAACTTGTATTCATTTTCTGTAGTTGCTAGCTTGTCTGGTGAGCATGGTAGGAAAGCAATGCATGTAGCAGTTGTAGTTTTGCTATGTGGCTTAGTCTCAGCTATATTGGCTGTTGGAGTGGTTATCGCGTATAAGTTCTGGCAAAAGAAAAGGAGGGAGCAGGATCAGGCGCGGTTCCTAAAGTTATTTGAAGATGGAGATGACATTGAGGATGAGCTGGGCCTTGGTACTGTGATATGATTATAATCATAGTAAAACAGATACCTACTGTACAGTATAGGTTAGGAACATCATTTTTGTTTATAGAAAAGAAAGGATGAGA
This sequence comes from Arachis ipaensis, assembly GCF_000816755.2. Classification (NCBI taxonomy): domain Eukaryota; kingdom Viridiplantae; phylum Streptophyta; class Magnoliopsida; order Fabales; family Fabaceae; genus Arachis; species Arachis ipaensis. The sequence continues at coordinate 34,291,652 of NC_029786.2, read as the reverse complement.
AAAATTATTTTCATTCTAGTCTGACATGCTATCACGATCCATATAGATACTTTTTCATTTTATCATAGTTAAAGAATGGTGCCATTGACATTGTTCATATTTACTTGTACATGCTAACATATGCTATGTATGTACTTGTCAATGTTCCGCATTGGCTCAACAATCTAGTGGGTTCACACACGATAGAAATGACAAATTTAATAATCATCAACATCTTATTTTATCACTTTACACCAATTCTCTCTCTAGAAGATCCTTTTCCAAAACTAGTGCAAGTTTTCTTCAAATACGCATCAAATGCGTTTTAAGGATCAAGCAGATATTTCTCAACTTTGTTACAAATATGTCCTTGTGAATTCTTAACAAAATGATCCATCCGCAGCTTTGCTCTTCATTGTATGTGGGATAAGAAAAACTGAAAACCCATGTACGGCACTTGTGAACCCTAGGATATGGCATTTTCAATGGTCATTCTACTACAGTTTTGGGCGCGTTGTTGTACCGGAAAGTAAGAAATAAGGATAAAGTATTATTTTGGTTTTTAATATTTGGATCAAATCTTAATTTGATTTGACACTAATAGTAGGGAATTTGATTTGACACTAATAGTAGGGGTGGTAAAACAAGTCAACCTGTGGCGGGTTAGTCTAGGATTTAGAATACGCCAAATAAAAAAAATTTGCCAAATTTACACCACCAAATTTGCGAGTTTTGGCGGGACGGG
>NC_029786.2:34279713-34290015 GCF_000816755.2 Arachis ipaensis | reverse complement strand
GGAGTTGGGCGGAGCGGGTCGCGGTATTTTGTCCCGGCCGGGTGGGGCGGTTGATTCCACCCAAGTTTTACGATTAAGCGGGGTGAAATACCACTTAACCGCCCAGCCGCCGGGCCGACCCGCTTTGCAACCCCTAACTAATAGTAATAGTTAACGAAATGAGTAACATATACGTTAATAACGTTATTAGTTATCTTTTCTATGGGTTAGAAAAATATAATCAAAATTTTCTTATAATACTTTTTCTACTCAATTTTCTTTTTGTATAAAACTCCAAATCCTAACAATCAATAATCAACGCTTCAAACTCAAAAGAAAAACTTTTACATTAGTGATTGTTAGTGAATCGATTTTATTTACATACTGAAATCGAAGTTATTGACTTCTCAATATGCGAATTGTTTGTATCAAATTTAATGATAGAACAACATTGAACCCATTTAAAAATTTTTTGAGATTAGAATATGTTACGGATCCAGTCCACGGAACCTATACCCGGAACGGTCCCCGAACCCGGTTACCCGGGTTCGACCCGCTTCGCCCTTCCAGAAGGCCCGGAACCGGCCCGCTGAAACTCCTAACCAACTTTCGAATTCAAACGCCTCCCTTATCTTAGCCAAGTAAGATAAGATAAGATAATTCAAACGTCTCCCTTATCAAATAAGATAAGATAAGATGTTCACCATCACCTATAAATAGAGGACTCAGGTCCCCCCAAGTATTCATTCATTCCACACATCTTATACCTCTCAGATCCATTCTGACTCGAGCGTCGGAGTGTCTTTGCAGGTACCTCCCTCCATTGCTCCAGTCAAGTGATCCAGCATCCGCATCGACCCGCAAGTTCCCGATCCATCCCTCAACCCATACCGGAGACTTCCAGTACATTGGCGCCGTCTGTGGGGAACAAACGACGGTCGAATCGGAATGGCGGACGGATTCGAAGAGCATTCCATCAGCCGCCAAGACGACTCCAGAACGCGAAACCCTACCCCCGAACATCAAGAAACCATACTCCACGGAAGGATAGCAAGCGCCGTCCATGACAAAGAAAACGCTGCTATCGTCTCAAAAACCCGACATCCCGAAAATCTGGAAGATAGGTCAGCCTAAATAATCCAAGAACTCTGCCACCGAGTTCAAGAGCTCGAAGCCAGGATTGCCACGAAGGAAAAACACAATACCGGGAACGGAAGTCATGCGACCTCCAGATCCAGATCCCGCCACGGCAGATCGCCAGAATGGCGACACGCCAAGAGACATGATAGAAGCACCTCGCGTGACCAAAGACGCGACAGATCACCAGAACGGCGACACAGCAAAAGATACGACCGAAGTATCTCTCGCGACCCCGTTCACACGGACGACGACCGACGACACCGAGAAGCCAAGCGCACGAGGAACGACCACACAATAATGGGAGCTACTCCCTTCACAGAAAGGATCTTAAAAGCAAAACTCCCCAAAGGTTTCGATAAGCCCACGGACATGAAGTATGACGGAACCAAAGATCCCCAGGAACATTTAACGGCCTTCGAAGCCAGAATGAACCTGGAAGGGGCAGCCGACGCAGTCCAATGCCGAGCTTTTTCGGTAACCCTAGCTGGACCGGTAATCAAATGGTTCAACGCCCTGCCAAACGGATCCATATCCGACTTCCACGATATCTCGCGAACATTCATTGCCCAATTCACAACCAGGATCACTAAAGCTAAACACCCCATCATCTTGCTAGGGGTCACACAGAAACAAGACGAATCCACAAGAAAATACCTCGACCGCTTCAATGATGAATGCCTAACGGTCGACGGACTCACGGATTCCGTCGCAAGCCTCTGTTTAACCAACGGGCTCATGAACGAAGACTTTCGCAAACACCTTACCACCAAACCAGTATGGACCATGCACGAAATCCAAAACATCTCCAGAGACTACATCAACGATGAAAAGGTCAGCCAGGTCGTCACCGCCAATAAACGGCAACACAGCAACGCCCAACACGGCAACTCGGCGCCCCGACATAACCCACCACCCAGAGAAAGTTAGAGGGACCACCCTAAGCCAACGAGCACAAACCGACCGTCCAGAATCGGCAAGTTCTCAAATTACACACCCTTAACAGCTCCAATTACCGAGATATACCATCAAATAGCAGACCGAGGCATTATCCCAAAAGCCCGGCAACTGAAAGAAAGAACGGGCGGTAACAAAACTCTCTATTGCGACTACCACCGAGGTTACGGGCACAGGACACAAGACTGTTTTGACCTCAAGGACGCCCTCGAACAAGCCATAAGAGACGGCAAGCTCCTAGAGTTTGCCAAAATCATTAGAGAACCAAAACGCGCGGTAGTAGACAGGTCGCCAAAAAGAGAAGGACGCAACCCAAGAACGCAAAAACAAACCCCCAAGGAAAATCCAGAAGACGACCCAACCATAATAGTAAACGTTATCACAGGCAAAGACATGTCAGGCAAGTCAAAATCAACACTAAAAAAGGACCTCAAAGTCTTGGCCGTCAAAGACCAAGCCCCAACTACTATCGCCGACAAAACGATAACTTTCCTACCCGAGGACTGCCAACACTGCACCTCAGCCAAAGACGCACCTTTTGTCATCTCGGTGAGAATCGGAATGGGATTAGTTCGAAGAATACTGGTGGACACCGGGGAAGACTCCAACATCCTTTTTTGAGGGGCCTACGACAAGCTCGGGCTCCGCAACGAAAACCTTCAAACACACCGCAACGGCATCACGGGACTCGGGGACAACTTTCTCAAACCAGACGGTTCCATCACCCTCCCCCTCACCATAGGAACAGGCAACCAAAGGATGACAATTCTATCTGAATTCGTGGTCCTAAAAGACTCCACCGCTTATAACATCATCCTAGGGAGAAAAACAATCAATGACTTCTCTGCCATCATCTTTACCAAATACCTCCTTATGAAATTCATAACGGAAGACGGCTCCATCGGGACTATCCACAGAGACCGGGAAGTCGTGGCAGAATGCGACAACACCAGCCTGGCTTTACGGAAAAAATCCCGCGACGCGGCTGGAATATTCCTAGCCGACCTGGACGCCCGATAAGACGGCCAACCCAGGCCAGAACCAGAAGGCGACATGGAAAAATTACAGATAGGGGAAACCAAAGACGAATACACCTTCATCAACAGGAACCTCCCATATGACCTTAAGGAAGATCTTTCCCAATTTTTGAAAGAAAACAGAGACTTGTTCGCTTTCACACCAGCCGACATGCCGGGGATAGACCCCGACTTAATGTCCCATCGGCTAGTAGTGGACCCCAAGGCCAAACCCGTGGCACAAAAGAGACGAAAAATGTCGTCGGACCGAGCAGCCGAGGTCAAAAGACAAGTAAAAGCCCTACTCGAAGCAAACTTCATCAGAGAATTGCCCTATACGACGTGGTTAGCAAACGTCGAACTAGTAAAAAAGTCCAACGGGAAGTGGCGAATGTGCGTCGACTACAAGCAAACGTCGTGCTAGTAAAAAAGTCCAACGGAAAATGGCGAATGTGCGTCGACTATACGGACCTCAACAAAGCCTGTCCAAAAGACGCATTTCCCCTACCAAACATAGACGGATTGGTAGACGCCGCATCCAGCCACCGATACCTTAGCTTTATGGACGCATATTCCGGCTACAATTAAATACCCATGCACTGACCCGATGAGGAAAAACAGCATTCATCACCCCCGACGGGACATACTACTACACAGTCATGCCGTTCGGCCTAAAAAATGCCAGAGCAACCTACCAAAGACTCATCAACAAGATATTCCAGAACCTCTCCGGGTCCAAATTAGAAGTCTACATAGACGACATCCTCGCCAAAACTGAATCAGGCGAGCAACTCATCAGCGACCTTCGGCTCATAACGAACACTCTACGAAAGCATCGAATGCGACTTAACCCGACAAAATGCGCCTTCGGAATGGAGGCAGGAAAGTTCCTCGGCTTCATGATCACGCAACGCGGAGTCGAAGCTAACCCAGAGAAATGTTGTGCTATCCTCGATATGGCAAACCCAAAAAACCTCCACGACATCTAGAAGCTCACTGGTTGACTCACGGCGTTATTCCGCTTCCTCGGAGCATCAGCACAAAAAGCAATCCCTTTCTTCAAACTGATGAAGAAAGGAACCCCCTTCAGATGGGAAGCAAAATGTGAAGAGGCATTCCAACACTTCAAAAGAGTACTAGCGGAACCACCAGTTCTCGCCAAACCCCAAACAGGGGAGACCCTCTACCTATACCTCTCCATAACGGAAGAGGTACTCGCAGCAGCACTTATCCGCGAAAATGAGAAGAAAGAACAAAAACCCATATACTTCATAAGCAAAGTCCTACAAGACATGGAAACTCGCTACTCACGCCTGGAAAAGCTAGCTTTCGCGCTCCTCACGGCCTCCCGGCGCTTACGGCAATATTTTCAGGCCCATCCCATGACGGTCCGGACCGACCAAGCGGTCAAACAGGTGCTACAAAAACCCGACCTAGCGGGAAGAATGCTAGCTTGGTCCATCGAGCTGTCCCAATTCCAAATCAAGTTCGAACCCCGAAACGCAATCAAAGCGCAAGCCATGGCCGACTTCATCGCCGAGATGACTCCGGAAACCAAGCTCCCGAGTCATGGAAGCTGCACGTCGACGGCTCGTCAAACGCCACCTCCGGAGGCGCCGGGGTCATACTCGAAAGCCAAAACGGGGTCATAATCGAACAGTCAGTACGATACGAATTCCCAGTCTCTAATAATCAAGCAGAATACGAGACCCTCCTGGCGGGCCTAGCCCTAGCCAAGGACGTCGGAGCGAAAATCCTGGAAGTAAACACCGATTCCCAGGTAGTCAGCTCCCAAATCAACGGAGACTACCAAACGCGAGACCCTTTACTCCAACAATACCTCGCTAAGGTAAACAAACTGAAAGAAGGGTTCGATCGCGTCACCGTACGACACGTTCCCAGAGAACAAAATACAAGAGCAGATCTCCTCTCCAAACTAGCCAGCACCAAACCAGGAGACGGCAATAAATCGCTAATTCAGGAAGTCGTTAAATCTCCATCCATATCAACAATGGCTAGTGCTTACCTGACACTCTCCAGCCAAGGATCATGGACCTACCCTATCCTACAATACCTCCTCGACGGAACACTACCTGAAGACCCCAGGGAGGAAAAACGGACAAAAAGGGAAGCCGCCAACTACACAGTCATCGCAAGACGACTATACAAACGTGGATTCTCGCAACCCCTAATCAAATGCGTCGAACCCGGGGACACGGAGTACATACTCCGCGAAATCCACGAAGGTTGCTACGGCCACCACATCGGAGGTAAAATCCTTGCCCAGAAAATCATCTGGGCCGGCTACTTCTGGCCCACGGTTATCCGGGACTCCATGCAGTTAGTAAAGAACTGCGATAAATGCCAAAGGCACGCCAACATTCACTAGGCCGCCCCACACCAGCTCAGCATCATATCGGCAGAGCGGCCATTCGGCACTTGGGGATCGACCTGGTCGGACCCTTTCCTACGGCACCTGGTCAACTCCTATATCTCATCGTCGCCATAGATTATTACACCAAGTGGATCGAGGCCGAGCCCCTGGCCTCCATCACGGCAAGCCAATGTCGTAAATTCCTCTGGCGACAGATCATCACCCGATTTGGGATCCTCGAGATCGTCATCTCGGACAACGGAACCCAATTCACTGACAAAAAATTCAGAAAATTCCTAGAAGGACTACGTATAGCCCACTGCTTCAACTCGGTAGAACACCCCCAAACAAACGGACAGGTGGAATCCGCAAACAAAATAATCGTCAAATGACTCAAGAAACGGCTCGACGAAGCCAAAGGACTATGGGCCGACGAACTCGGATCGGTCCTATGGTCATACCGAACCACTCCCCAAACGACCACAAGGGAAACCCCTTTCCGATTAACATACGGAGTGGAGGCCATCGTCCCAGTGGAGATAGGAGACCCAAGCCCAAGGAAAACGGTCGGAGGTAACAACGAGGAAGCGGAACGAGACCTCATCGACGAAGAAAGAAGCATAGCCCATGTCAGAGAGCTAGCCCTTAAACAAAGAATCAGCTTAAGGTACAACCACGGCGTCATCAAACGAGAATTCGCGCCTGACGACCTCGTTCTATGACGAAACGACATCGGAGCCCCGACCCCAAGGGAAGGAAAACTCACCCCCAATTGGGAAGGACCATACAGAATTAAAGCCGCAATCGGAAGGGGAGCGTACAAGCTTGAACGACTTAACGGCGATGAAATTCCGAGAACATGGAACGCCGCCAATCTACGACGCTACTACACTTAGATTGACCGCCATAGGTCTTCCCTTGTCTTTTTTAACTTCCTTTTACTCAGATTTTTACCTCTTTACTACATTTGTTTTCCTTGTTTAAATTAAAGTATTAAACTCGGGTACTCTTTCCTGTCATCACGGAGGGTTTTAACGAGGCCTAAATAAAATTCCACTATGTTCTACCCTTCCCCCTTCTACCTCCCAAAACGGAATAGAAACATGGCCACAAACACCGAGAATTGATCACCCTCGGGACCTAACAAATGGATATCCCCAAACACTAGCGGCCTACTAAAGGTACTAAGTCACGACGGCTTAAAGATATAACGGCTCAAAATAAACATAAGGCCCGAACGGCCACACGAGTCACTAAAAAGAAAGCAAGTCATAAGCGGCCGCGATGGCACAACCCAAAGTTCAAAAATACACGTCCCACGGCCAACCAAATATCCAAAACAAAGACTAAGTTCAAAGCAAACTAAAATTACAAGATATAAAACTACTCAAGGTCAACAATTCGGCCATCACGGATGGTCTTGAAAGCTCCCATCACAGACACGTCCACACCCGGAGCCAACACCAAAGTCTGAGCCCTCATCGTCTCCTCGGTGGCAACGATCGCACCCTTAGCATCAGCCAACAACTCCGTCTTCTCCTTCTTCAGGGCAGCAACTTCGGCCTTCAAAACTTCCAGCTCGCCAAGAAGCACGACAGCCTGAGAACCCGCGTCGGAAGCCCGTTGCCGCTCCGCGTCCAGTTGGGAAAGAAGCGAAGTCTCGACCTCAGAAAGACGGAGGATCTCCGCCCCAGCTTCCTCGGAAGACTTCACTGCCTTCTCCCTCGCTACCTCGGCAGCCTCAAGCTGCTCTTTCAATGTAGCCACCTCGGCTTGCGAATGACGGAGCTTCTTGTCCAACAAACCGACCTGAGCCATCACGGGCTCAGCCTTCCGAACAACAACAGCAGATCGGAGGAGGGCACGATACACCGACTTAGCCTGGAACGAAATATCACAATCATCAAAAAATGGCTCTGTGCCAGACATCAAGTGCTGATCTATGAACCCCGAAGCATCAAAATGTCGATCCATCACACTGGGCACAGCACCCTCCTCCTCAAAAGTCTCGCTGCTAGGTTCCTCAGGCCTCTTTCTCTTCCGAGAAGCCTCGGCAGCCGTGACCACAACGACTTTAAGCGAGTTCACGGGACCAGGCGAAGCCCGAGCGTCGGCCCTCACCTCCGACGAAACCACCTCCTGAGAAACAGCCTGAGAGTCCACGACGGGATTAGAAACAGGGGTAGCAGGAGACGATGATCCCTCCTCCCGACCTATCGCCACCTTCAGCCGCGCCAGGGAAGTCAAACCACCAGCCATCTTAACTGAAAGAAACCAAAGAAAAATCAAGTTACAAAAACGGGAAAACAAACATGAAAACCGAAAAAGAGACAGCCACACACTAATATACGTCCGACAAGCCTCAGGATCCCCCATGACGTCTCGAGGATTTAACGGGCGCTCGCCAAACAAATGCCACAAGACACTAACAATGTCCTTATCCTCGGGAGACAAACCATTGTAAGTAACCTTAGTCGAAACCGACGGCCCGGCACGGAAATTCCAATAGGTCGAAAACCGGCGCACGCCCTCTAATGACAACCAAAATGGATGATGCCCCCGGACGGGGCGCACCTTAAAGTACTCTCTCTTAAAACCATGAAAAGAATCTTCAAACAAACAAAAAATACGGCGATGAGGCTGAGCCCGGAACGACATATACCCTTTCTTATGATTCCCCTCCTTAGACGGAAGAGTACATAAGAAAAGAAAAAGGAAGACAAGAAAAGAAACTGGGAGATCAAGATACTGATACACAAGCTCAAAAGTTCAAACGACTGCCCAACTATTCGGATGACGCTGAGACGGCGCCACGAAACACCGACTCAGCAGCTCCTGAACAAACGGCGAAAAAGGAAGCTGCACGCCGAGCCGAGTAAACATTGATTCATAAACCCACTTCCAGTCCGGAACAGTGGGCGAATCAAGGTTCAAATAGCAAACGCGCTCGTCGGCGTCCGGGAGGGCAAGCTCATACTGCCACTCCATATCGCCACCACCACAAATTGCCCCTTGATCACGGAGGCGTTGAAGATCGGCCTCCGTCATCCGCAACGGAACGCCCCACACGTCGCTAGTCACCCTAAAGGGGGCTATTGGAGTACCCACACCCTCACTCCTCCGCCGATGCATACCTAAAACATGGAGGAGCACCACCATCAGCCTACTAACCCTACGCAGAAGCAAGGAAGACAACCGAAACCCTACTGCCACTACCAAACCAACACAGCGGTGCTTAGCCCCTTTAAAACACAGACACCACCACCCAAAGCACAAAACGCAGTACAAAAAAGGAAATGGCAGAACAATGCATGGCAAATATAGAACAACAAAAGATCACAAAAGAGAAAACAAGGAAGAGCAGAGGAAAACCAACCTGATAATGCAGAAAACAAGCCTGGAAAACGGAGATGGGAGGCAGAAACTCAACTCCAGAAACGCAACAAAAAGGAAGAGATTTTTTTCAGATTAGAGAACGAAGAGAAAGTAAAATGAACGAGGGAAGCAAGAAAGAAAACCAAAATGGTTTCAAAAGAAAGCAGAAAGACGCAAATGGCCCTGAGCAATAATATGACGCACAGGGGCAATAGAGGAAAAACACCCAAAAACGTCCCCTTACAATAAATGCCCCTCGGAAAAGAAACCAATAAAGTACGTCTCGAAAAACGCAACAGGCACGATGGATACAGAAGAGTCGCGTCAAACCAAAAACGGCCAGGCGAAACGTCGCCACGACCTTAAAAGACTAGGGCCGACACGCCGAACTCCCCTCGAAAGGTATCAAACGACCATCAAACCGACCTGACTCGCGGTCGGAACCACATCTCCCCATCGACAAACCGACCTAACTCGCGGTCAAACCCGCATCTCCTAGCGACAGACCGACCTCACTCACTCTCATGCTCCGGGGGCAACACTGTTACGGTCATCAAACCCGGCATGTGATGAAACACCCAAATAACGCGCTCCTCGCCTGACCATGAAACGGCCAGGAACTCCCCAAATTGTCAACCTCGACTGAAAGAAACCAAACGACAATCTCCTTGCCAAACCACAACGGCAAGGAAAAGGTTCCTCCAGCGATGAGACCGAGCAACCTCACTCTCTCGCTCCGGGGGCAACTGTTACGGATCCAGCCCACGGATCCTATACTAGGAACGGTCTCCGAACCCGGTTACCCGGGTTCGACCCGCTTCGCCCTTCCAGAAGGCCCGGAACCGGCCCGCTGAAACTCCTAACCAACTTTCGAATTCAAATGCCTCCCTTATCTTAGCCAAGTAAGATAAGATAAGATAATTCAAACGTCTCCCTTATCAAATAAGATAAGATAAGATGTTCACCATCACCTATAAATAGAGGACCCAGGTCCCCCCATGTATTCATTCATTTCACATATCTTATACCTCTCAGATCCATTCTGACTCGTGCGTCGGAGTGTCTTTGCAGGTACCTCTCCCCATTGCTCCAGTCAAGTGATCCGGCATTCACATCGACCCACAAGTTCCCGATCCATCCCTCAACCCGTACCGAAAACTTCCAATACAGAATAAGACATTTAAATATTTTCTAAAATGAAATAGGATATTTGATATATTAAAAACCAAATTAAAATTCGATCCAAATATCGGAGACCAAAAGATAAATTGTCATTAGAGATTCAAAACTTACGGAGAAAATGTTAACCTTTGATTCCAATGTCAAAAGGCAAGACCATCTATCTACACATGACTTTGTTGGCTTCCAATACTCTCTTCTGAAAAGCTTGAGCTGCCAAGTCTTCTTCAAAATAAATTCAGAAATAAGTTTAATGCCTTTTATTAATTATTATATTTACATTTA
>NC_029786.2:34263153-34279361 GCF_000816755.2 Arachis ipaensis | reverse complement strand
CCGACCTAACTCGCGGTCAAACCCGCATCTCCTAGCGACAGACCGACCTCACTCACTCTCATGCTCCGGGGGCAACACTGTTACGGTCATCAAACCCGGCATGTGATGAAACACCCAAATAACGCGCTCCTCGCCTGACCATGAAACGGCCAGGAACTCCCCAAATTGTCAACCTCGACTGAAAGAAACCAAACGACAATCTCCTTGCCAAACCACAACGGCAAGGAAAAGGTTCCTCCAGCGATGAGACCGAGCAACCCCATTCATATCGGGCTTGAGGAAGTATCACTGTCTTTTGATGATTATGCCTTTCTTCAAGGTCTTTCTATAGATTTGCAGGATCTTTTAATGTGAGATATTCATTTTTCAATCATACGTCAAGATGACGACAAAGGAAAATTATGGCTTTGGCTATATCCTTTTAGGATGTATTATTTTCAACTTTAATGGTATCTTCAAAATCCATTGAATCAAGATGGATTTTAACATCTAGTATCCATGGTAAATAATTATTTCCAGATATATCAAGAGCATTGAATTTAAGATGAGAGAGTTTCGACATAATGAAAATTTGTTATCTGAGTCTTCCTAAAAATTTGATCAGAGTCTCGTGCTGATAACGTGTTGTAAAATAAATATCAAATAAAGAAGTATAAATAGAAGACTCTAGTACTATAATTACTATCTCAATATAATAAAGATGATTAATATTTCTATTAATATTATATGTAAAGAGTAATAGAAAAGAGTATTTAAAATACTTATAAAATAAAAGAAGAGAAAGAATTGTAGTAGAAATATAAAGAGAAGAGTATTTGATTGCAACATAAAGAGAGAATTGATTTCTTATTACTTGCTTATTTTATTTCAAACGTTGCTTCTACTATTTATACACATGAGAAAGTTTTGATTTCAACCTTCATTTATTTTAATTGTCTTGGAGAGAGATTTCTTCAATATAGAGAAGATAAACCAACGTGGTCATCCACATACTTATCTTAACACATTTATATATATCTATTTGTTGAGTTAATGATCTCTCCCAAGGAAATTAAATGAATAATAGAGAACCGTGCTAAATGCCTTGGTCATAAACTCATAATACACACGAAAGTTATAACCTTGGTAAACTTGGCAGATATTTCCTTGTAATTCACATAAAATTCATGGTCTTGAATCTTGATTAGTTGGTTTGCTAAACAAAATGATACCTTCATACAAAAAAACTGCTTTATTTATATACTAGTGTTAAATCTGTGCAATGCACTGGGATGGCAAACGAGCAGAAACTAGTCGGGTTAGTTTATATAACTCGCCAAAAAAAGACGAGTCAGATTGAAAATTTAAAACCGTAAAACTTAAAAGGTCTATCTAACCCGCACCGTTTAATCCGTGGATTTTGGGGGTTTGACAGCGCGGGACTAGACTGGGAGACTTTTTTTTTAGGGCTATTCTTTTACAAATTTTTATAATGTTATTAATTTACAAGAGAATGAAGATGATAATTAAAGATGTTGAGTTATATTTTGGATTATATTTTATATTTGATTGATTATAAACTTGAAAACTATGAAGCACGGTAAGTTTGCTGAGTTGTCGTATCTGCGTGTCAGACACATTTCGGACATGACACTCATCGACACTTGTCCGACACGCGTGTTTACCGTGTCTTAATAAAAAAATAAAAATAATCTTCTCGAACACGTTTAAACACACCTAAATGCCATCACATGTCAACGTATCCAGCTTTATTCTTAACATGTATTGTTAAAATAAATTTAGAAATAATATATATTATTTATTAAAACAAAAAATATTTTAAATACTTTATATAATTAAAATAATATACACAAAATAATTAAAAAATAAATTTTTGTTTTAATATCAATAAAGTATCAAAATATCATTACTATTTTTTTAAAAAATACTTCATATTTTATATATATGCGTGTTCCCTTATCTTATAAGATTTTGAAATTCATGTATCATCATGTCCCATGTCATATCTGTGTCAGTTTCCATGCATCATAGCTTGGGCAACGTTTATTTACAATAACAAGATATTGAGACAGGGACATAAAAATACAAAATCTTGTTTGACAAATGAGACATGAACAGAGACATTGTGTTCAGAGATACTGAATTAGTGTATTTTGTGTCCATCCTGACAGAAATGACACAACTTATTTTTTATTTTTTCTTTCATTATTCTTGTTAGTTTTTTATAATTATATTTTTTATTATTATATTTTTCTTCTCAAAATTTTTAAATGAAAAAAATGAGAATAAATTAGATTTTCATAATTTGTTCTACTTTATTACCAAACAGAATACAAAAATACTAAATTTTGTATCTTTATCCTTTATGTCTTATTCTTAATATCTTATCTTATCCTATTCTTAGAAAAAACACAATCTTTCCTTAAAGATGTTTAGTTATATATTTTGAACAATGTTTGTTTTGCTTTAGACAATGTTAGTTTTATTATTTTGTTTCAAAAAATTTAGTTTATGATTATGTTTATTACATATTTATAATTATAAAAACTTTAATGTTTGTGAATATAATTTTTATAATTTTTTTATACTTTTAAAAATTATAAATTTATTGAAATGGTTGTAAAATTATATATATTATTTAATAGTTTATATATAAAAAAAAAGAGATTTGGCAGGCTTTGCTTGCCAACCCGCCGTTAGGAGTGGTGGGGGAAGAATTTAGGACCACCTCAATAGGTGAGGCAAGGCGGATCAGCCTGCCAAATGGCAGGCTTTTGTCGGCTTCAGGCGGGGTGAGCTTCCTCATTTGCCACCCCTACTCTTGCCAAGGTTTGATCGAACTAACTAGAGACGGGGTGGACCAGCCCGCCAGATAGCGGACTTTTGGCGGGGCGAGGCGGGCTTTCCTATTTGCCATCATGCGTGGGCTTACTTGTTAATTTAATTTAACATAGTAAATCGAAAATAATATTTTGTAATCATAAATTTTTTGAGTTAAGTATAATACTGTCATTATCACTATATAATAAATGTACTGAATATGTCATTTTATCTTTTTTCAAACTAAAATACAAATGAAACAGTTTGAAGTCTATAATATTTTTGAACTATGAAAAAAAAGATCTGAAAAAATAAACACATATATAACTGTATTAGTAGCATGTCAATTTTACACTAAACTTTATATCAAAAGACTAATGAAAGTTTATTGACAACCTAGTATTTTACTAATTTTATTTTACTAACCTAGTATTTGACCTAAATATTATTAAACACTTCTTTAAACACGATATTTGTTGTTGATGACTTTGAATCGCCGTCTTCGTCTAAAATTAAAACCTTCATGCCATTGCGACTCTTAATTCTTGACAAAGCAACATAAAGTTACCCGGATGAACATTGATTTTGATAAGTAAAGTCCTATATGTGATAACGATTGACTCTGACTTTTGTTGATGGTCATTGCAAAGCACATTGTTAATGAAAATTCTCTCCGTTGAAACTTAAATGACAATTCTGAATCTGAAGAGATCAAGTTCATTCTTGAAATGTATACTTTGTCGCCAATATTTCTACCGGTCACTCTCGTCACTCCAATTACGTTGTTGCCAAGTTCGTTAACTATTAACCTTGTCCTATTGTATAAACTTAAAGTATGATTTATGTTTCACAGTAACATCACAGCGACTCTTGGCTTCAAAGTCAACTTGTTGTTGGGTAGTCTCGAACATTTAATATCACTTAGGAACTATGGTGTGAAGCACTCTTGTGGTATATCTTTATACTCATCATCTTGACATGTGTCAAAATTTAGATACTCCTTTTTCATCCCTAAAAATATTGTCAAGATGAAATCATTTACCTTTTCGATACTCTCAAGTGTGGGTGCAAGAATTTTCCTACTTTAAAAATATCTATAATCTGACATATTTTACAACAAATTTAAATATACAAAGTCTACCAAATGAGAGAGAGGGTCATCAATAATTGTAATCAGTAGATTATCTGAAATTTCAACTTTTGACTCGTCATCAACATCAAAACCAATATTTTCATTTCCAACATCAAGTATCAAATTAGCAAATTTTTTCATTTCACCATCATGTTCATTTGAAGAAAATATTAGAAATCTCATGTTCATATGCAGCTTTAGAACTTTATAGATGACCACAGATGGAATGAGTTAATAGCTGATGACAATATATCATGTCTACTTCTCTTTCGGAATTACCAGAAGTATTTATCTAAAATCACCTCCTAAAACCACAACCATATCACCAAATGGTTGAAGTGTCTTATGTTGATCGGTAACTGACATAAGATCCCTAAACATCAGATCAAGTGCTTCAGAGCACATTTTATTAAGCATTGGAGCTTCATCCCAAATTATTAAGCTACTTTGGATGAGCAGCTCAACCTTCAAACTGCCATATTTGATGTTGTAAGTAGATTCATCAGTAATTATAATGGGTATTAAAAACCTAGAATGAGTCGTTCTGTCACCAAGTAAGAGTAAATACGCAATTTTAGTGGATGCAACATTTAAAATAGTCTTTCCTTTAGACCGAATAGCAGAAGAGAGTCTATTCCAATCCTACCATACTTATAAACGAAGTAAAAACCACAAGAGTCTGTAATAACAACATTGAGTATCTCATCAAATACTAACATTTTCTCATTAGTCATCCTTTGTTTTGTATATAAGTTTGTATGAGTCAACTCATTTGTGTCATATGCTGACTCCTCCTCTATTAGATTATTTTAAAAAAGGCGAACATTAAACAGCTCAAGATATGACATTGATTGATAGTCTTTTAAAAATTTCACATTGCTGTTGAGTATTTTTTCAATCTCTATAAAGTAAAGATTTTTTAATTCGTCATCAATCATGTTTAGTCTTAACAAAAGAATACGACGGTTTTATGAAATATTTAATAAATAATTCTAAAATAAAATCCATTAATATTATTAATAAAAATAAAAAGAGAATACGAATTTGATATAAGAAAATATAAGACACAAAATATTCCAGTTTTTTTAATTTTTTTTATATAGTATTTTATCAATCAATAATGTTCAAATTGCATTCTAAACACAATCTACTTTGCTAATGCTATTAGATATCAGTAACATCACAAATAATTTTTTTAATTAATGACCAAATACAAATTCAATTACTCTTTAATAGTTGCAATAATTTTTTTATGGTCACACAATAATCTTATAAAATAACAAGCATATTAAAAATTAAAATATGTAATCTTATTCACTGTCTTAATAGATTTATATATTGTAATTATTATATTTACATTTTGTTGTGAAACAACTAAATAAATAAAGAAGATGTAATTATAAAATAAAGTAAATAAGTATAAATAGAAGACTCTAGTACTATAATTACTATCTCAATATAATAAAGATGATTAATATTGATATTAATATTATATGTAAAGAGTAATAAAAAAGAGTATTTAAAATACTTATAAAATAAAAGAAGAGAAAGAATTGTAGTAAAAATATAAAGAGAAGAGTATTTGATTGCAACATAAAGAGAGAATTGATTTCTTATTACTTGCTTATTTTATTTCAAACGTTGCTTCTACTATTTATACACATGAGAAAGTTTTGATTTCAACCTTCATTTATTTTAATTGTCTTGGAGAGAGATTTCTTCAATATAGAGAAGATAAACCAACGTGGTCATCCACATACTTATCTTAACACATTTATATTTATCTATTTGTTGAGTTAATGATCTCTCCCAAAGATATTGAATGAATAGCAGATATTTCCTCGGGATCCACATAATATTCATGGTCTTGATTAGTTGGTTTACTAAATAAAAGAATAAATAATTAAATTAACTTTAAAAAATTATTTATTTTTTAAATTAGTCTTCAAAAATATTTTTTAATCAAATTTATTTTTAAGAAATTTTAAATTAGTCATTTTAATTTTATCATCACTTCCATTGTTAACGGCGTCAAAATTTATTCATGTGACATAACATATATTTAGTAATCATAATTAGCGGTTAATGCGATAAGTTTATAAAATTAGATCAAATCAATTTTAAATTAAAAAATTTCAATGTGTCACGTTCTTCCCTAAATTAGGTTTTGATTTGATATAATTTTATAAACTTATCGTGCTAATAATCAATTAAGACTCCTATATATATATATTGTAGTATCACTTAACGCGTGTTACATTAACAAATTTTGACGCCATCAACAAAGAAAATAAGAGAAGAACTAATGCGATTAATTTAAAATATTTAAAGAAAGAATTTGATTAAAAAATTCTTTCGAAAATTCATTTAAAAAACGAGTGATCTTTTATAGACAAATTTAACCATTTATTCCTAAACAAAATGATACCTTCATACAAAAAAGCTGCTTTATTTATATATAAGCTCTCATTGTTTATTTTCTATGTTGACCGAGCTTACACAAGAATTAAAAATTGAAAGAGCAAAAACTGGATGAGTTTTCTCTGCTGCCAGCAAGACCATGTGAAAGAAGTCAAAGTCAGCGCCTTGGCACATGCATGATCCAGGAACTTTTACAAGTAACAAGCTTGCTTCTCTTCACATGTATTCTGAAAACTTGATCACTTTGCTCTCATTGATTATCATGGCTGGAGCAGTGATTGGTGGAGCTTTTCTTTCTGGCTTCATTAACGTTGTCTTTGACAGGTTCCTTTCTGTTGAGGCTGCCAACTTGGTCTTAGGCGAGAAGCTTGGCCCTGACTTGGTTGAGAGGCTGCAGACTGCTCTCTTGGCAGCTGAAGCTTTGGTTTTGGACGCCGAGCAGAAGCAGCTTGGGAATGAGCCTGTCAGGAAATGGCTCCATAGTCTCAGGGATGCTGTTTACAAAGCTGATGACTTGCTAGATTCTGTCTTCACTAAAGCCGCCACTCGAAAAGAGGTACCGGTGAGTACTTTCTTGCCCCGTTTCATCATGAATTACAAAGATAGAGAGATGATTATTGAGATTAAAAGAGTGGTTAGAAGAATAGAAGATCTTGAGAAATGCAAAGAAAGCCTTGGTCTGGAAAAAATTCCCACTAGAAGTTCCTCATCATGGAGAACTCCATCTACTTCTCTTGTGAGAGAGAATGTGTATGGCAGGGAGGATGATCAGGTGGCCTTAATCAAGATGCTATACGACAACAATCAACATCAGCTATCTGTGATTTCTGTTGTTGGAATAGGTGGAGTTGGTAAAACAACTTTGGCACAATGTGTGTACAATAATGCTGAGTTGATGAAGCGGTTTGATCTGAAAGCATGGATTTGTGTTTCAGAAAATTTTGATATTGTTGAAATTACAAAGAATGTTATAAAGGAGATTTCTCGAGATGCATCTTGTCTTGAGAATTTCAATTCGCTTCAACTTGCCTTGAAGGGACTGTTGTCTAAAAAGAAGTTCTTTATTGTTCTTGATGATGTTTGGAGTAATGATGGTCATGAATGGAGTAATTTTATAATCCCTTTTCAATATGGGGCTATGGGAAGTACTATTTTTATAACTACTCGAAGGGAAAATGTTGGATCGATAGTCCAAAATTATCGACCTTACTTCCTCAACGGGTTGTCGGATGAATACTGTTGGTCAGTGTTTGCAGATAATGCATCTTTTCCTAAAATATCGAATGGGAGTTCAGAACTAGAAGGAATAGGAAGAAAGATTGTCAAGAAGTGTGATGGCTTGCCATTAGCTGCAGAAACACTTGGACGCTTGTTGCGCACAAAGCATGATGTTAAGGAATGGAGCAAAATATTAATGAGCAACATTTGGGGATTCTCCGTGACAGATAGTAAGATTATTCCAGCATTGTTTATAAGTTACTTTCATCTTCCTGCATATTTAAAGCGTTGTTTTGTTTACTGCTCACTATATCCCAAAGGTAATCAATTTGATAAAGATGAATTAGTGTTACTGTGGATGGCCGAAGATCTCTTACCACCAGCGAAGAGAGGAGAGACTTTAGTAGAAATTGGTCGTGAATGTTTTGATGACTTAGCTTCCAAGTTATTTTTTAAACAAGTTCAAGATAATGGTGGGTATTTTGTGATGCATGATCTATTGCATGACTTAGCGAAATTCCTTGCTGGGGACTTCTTTTGTTGTTTAGAAGAACATGGTGAAGAAGAGGAGATCAGGACTATGACTCATCATTTGTCATATAGAAGTTTGCGCCATACAATGCCAAAATATTTTTGTTCCATTGATAAGGCAAAATCTTTGCGGACATTTTTGCATATCAATCATCTTCCTCGAAGGAAAATGTCGCATCACAATCTTCTACCTCCTTCTTTCGGCATGGAAAGTGCAGCACGTGACGTGTTATCTAAGTTCAAGTACTTGAGAGTTTTATCTTTTCATAAACTTGATGTGTTGCCTGATTTAATAGGTGAATTGATTCACCTACGTTATTTGGATCTCTCTTGGACTCATATTAGAGTATTGCCAGAGTCATTGTGCAACTTATACAATCTACAAACATTGAAGTTACAAAACTGTTTGAATCTAACAATGTTGCCCAATGGCATGCATAATCTTGTAAAGCTGCAACATCTTGATATCCGAAGAACCCCTTTGGAAGAAATGCCGAGAGAAATGGGCAAACTGAAATATTTGCAGCATTTAAATTGCTTTGTTGTGGGAAAACAGGAAGACAATGGAATCAAGGAGCTAGGAGGACTTTCGAATCTTCACGAAGCACTTGAGATCCTGAAACTGGAGAATGTTACCAGTAGCAGCGAAGCAATGGCCGCAAGGATATCAGATAAGATACACATTGATGAACTGTCTTTGAGATGGTCTTTAGACGGGGATGTGGTTTCAAACACACAAGTTGAAAGAAATATACTCGAAAACCTGCATCCTCACTATGGCTTGAAAAAGTTAATAATAGAGGGATACAGGGGTACAATGTTTCCAAATTGGATTGGACATTGTTTATATCACAATATTACTAGTGTATCCCTGGTGTCTTGTAACAATTGTTGTATGCTGCCATCACTTGGTCAGCTGCAATCTCTTCGATCCCTCGACATTGAAGGTTTTGGCCAGCTCGACAGTATTGGGATCGAGTTTTACAAGAACAGAGACAATGATTCTTTGTGCATTGCACCCTTTCCCTCATTGGAGTTTCTGAAATTTTGTAACATGCCATGTTTGGAGGTGTGGCACTCATTTGATTCATATGCTTTTCCTCAACTCAAGAAACTTCAGCTACAGAATTGTCCATTGTTAAAGGGAGATCTACCTAATCACCTTCCTGCATTGGAAAGACTTGACATTACCGGTTGCCAACGATTCGTTTCTCCATTGTCAGGGGTTTTGGAAATTCACACCCTGCACATATATGAAACTACAGAAGGGTCTCAAGAATTATTGTTTGATATGAAGAATTTATTGATTCGGGGATGTCATCCAGAGGTGGAGTCTATGTCTAAGGCAATGTCCATCAACCACTTAGCTTTTCTCAAAGTAATGCATATCTTTAATTATTCCTCTGCAGTAGCATTACCAAGCAATCATTTTCCCAAATCTTTGGCTAGACTAAGAATTGATAATTGTAGCAAAGTGGAATTCCCAAAGCAGCAGCAACAGCAATATGATTTGGTAGAGCTAGTAATAGAAAACAGCTGCGATTCACTCACCTCATTTTCATTGGAGCTCTTTCCAAAGCTTGAGCTTCTTCAAATAAGGAAGTGTGCAAGTATGGAATCACTTTCAATGTCACTGTCACAACATACTGCTCTCCATCGTCTCGTCATTAGTAAGTGTCCGAATTTTGTGTCGTTCCCAGGAGAAGGATTGGCTATGCCTAACTTGGCTTATTTCGTCGTCATGAAATGCTACAAGTTGAAGTCATTGCCTTGTCACATGAATGTCCTTCTCCCAAGTTTAGAGTTTCTCAATATATATGGTTGCCCCGGCATTCAAGCGTTTCCAGAGGGAGGCTTACCACCTAATTTGAAGAAACTTTATGTGGGAGGATGTGACATGCAATTGAGCAGTCTGTCATCGATGGGAAACTTTGAGGCCCTCACTCGTCTTAACATAGAAGGTGCTGGATGTGATAGCATAAAGTCATTCCCTCAGGTAGGTTCATTGCCTCGGCTTCCCTCCCTTAATAGGCTGGGACTCCATCATTTTCATAATTTGGAGACACTGGAATGCAATGAGCTTCTTCACCTCAACTTCCTTCAACAGTTAATAATAGAAGAATGTCCGAAACTGGAGAATATGACCGGCAAAAAGCTTCCTTCCTCTCTGTTACAACTACAAATCGATTACTGTCCTTTGCTATTACAACTGTGTGAGATGAAGGATCCAAAAGTTTGGGCCAAAATTTCCCATATCCCCATCATTGAAGTCAATGGCAAACAAATTCTCTAGATAAGGATTATTTCTTACCAGGTATTGATACTAATTCTCATATTGTGCATCTTTCTGAGCATCATGTTTATGATGGTACCGCTTTAGTTCACACATGCACAGAAAAATAAACAAATTCTTTTGCAGATATAATGATAGGCTAACAAGAAAAAAGATAAACTTTGTATTAATGAGCGTGCCCCTTTCTCATTGGCAGGTAAATAGTATGAAGCAATAAGAGTTGCAGACGAAGAAAATCTCCTTGAAGATCAGTAAAACAAAACAATCTCGGAGGGTTGTTGGAGTTTTGTATTCTTGAAAGAGCCTTTTGAGTGAAACACTTGTGCTAGCTTGTTGCTGTTGTTGTTGTTTGAGTGGAACCGTGTTATGAGAGTTGAAACTAAACTTTGGCTCTTATAGGTCTAATAATATATATTTGTAAGAAGTTTTTTTTGGGTCAAATGACACATACACTACAAACTCACACAGCATTGCCAAGTTTTGAACCCGGATGTAGTATATTAAGAGGTATGCTAATATGCCATCTCAATTCCCTTTAATCGATCTGCTGTTGTGTGGATACCCTTCCCTGGACTCTATATTTTAGCTGATGAAATAAAATCTTTGAAAGCTTAATTTGAATATTCGTTTTGGATTTTTGGTAACATATTGTGCAATTAACAGTAATTTGCCAGTTGTTACATTAAAGAATTTAGATAATACAGACATATAAAGAAACTAAAAGGTCATGAAGAAAAAAAAAAGAAATTCCGTGAGAGATAAATACTAGTACAGACCATATTTGATAAAGCATAAATCATTTGTAAACCAAAAAAAGAAAATGTACAGACCATTTATCTTGATTCTTGACTCATCTAAATAATTTTACACTTATCTTTCTAAAAAATAAGTTGCTAGTTCGGACTTTTCCAATTACTCCAAAGTTAGAATTCACAAAAAAAAAAAGATGATGCTTTGGATATGAATCTGCTACTGCTGCTTCTGTGCAGTCAGAGGATGCTATAATCATATTAATCAAAGCAAGCAGTTCCCTGAAAAAATCATATTAAGGGTATCTATGGATAGAGTGTAGGAATAGGTAGAAGTCTTCGTGGATGAGCTCTATGAATATAGTTACAGAGGTCATCCGGGAAAATTTCCACTCCATTTTTACCCCTAACAAATACGCCCGCCATTTTTAAACAAGGTTGCCCATGGATCAAGATTCTGTTAAGTGCATAATTCACTTTACAAAGAGAAGCGTTGAGCATCTCGTTATAAGCTATATGCAGAAACAGACACTGAAGCAACATGAACCCTAAAACATTGAAATCTCAAAATCGTTAAATGAAGACGGACCATATACATGCAAAACGGGTTCATGACAGATACATACATATACTCATCTCAAATAAGGGAGCATTTCCACCCCATGTCCAATCTATAACAATAATAATTTGGCCAGTAGAAATAGTACCTGACACATGTCATATTTGTGCCTATGGGTGTCTATATTCTATAGGACATGCAAACATGCCATCCCATTGACATATCCATATTTTCTAGTGATAAGTATTTACAACTCATACTATACTGCTTAATGCACTTTTGGGGAGCCAAATCTTATGTCTGCATGCCATATCTCTAACGTTGTTAGCATTTCACAAATTGAAACATAGAAGAGAACTAAGGTAAAGAAAAAGAAATGACCTTTAGCAATGGAGTTTCAGGGGGCCAAAAGATCTAACTAGGAGTGCTCCAAATTGAGTTGTTGAAATTGTGAAGCTCCTTTGAATTGGGACCATAAATAGCCTTAATTGTATCCCTGCAGCAACTACAAAATGAAAGAGGAAAGGAGTAGAATGTAAGGAACACATTCAATATCTTTCTATCATGGGAAACTTTCTTTAACTCTAAGGGATGTTTGGTTCAGAGGTAAAAATGCAGTAAAAACTTTCATTGCTGAGTTTGATGTGAAACTACACATGGAGCTCATCCGTGAAAAGTTCCACCCACTTTTACCTCCTAACTAAACATATCCTAAATGGTTTTACATATTAAATTCTGATTGTTTCTGGAAAAATAAATTTTGGGGCATTGTAGAGGAATATGAATTCTGTTTTAGCAAACCCCAACATCATACAGTTAGCATTGTGCGCCAAATAAATAAAGGAAAAGATTGACAAATATTACAAGTTTATAACAGCAAACTTTCACAGAATCCCGCTTTCCAGCTAGAGCAAAACTATCCTTTGAAGTAAAGAGATAGATGATAAATCCATAATTTATGATAAAATAGTTAAAAAGAATGAAATTATCAACTTAACTTGTACTTATTACTTAAAAATACATGTTTTTATGAATTTTCTCCTAACTATGCTTAATTGATTGAAATATGCTTTTAAGGCCTTTAGAATCATCAAATTAATTTCATTTTTTTTTTTCATTCAATGCTTTGATATGTTTGTTGAAGTTGTTTAAGGTTTAAGAGGCAAAAATGGTTTGGAAAGATGGAAGAAAAGTATGCAAATGTGGAGATTTCATAAAGAAATGAATAACTGGCAAAGCTGCAGAGATGCGTATGCTAGACGTGCGTGTGTACGCACGACTCATTTAAAATGGCACGTGACTCGCGATTTGGGAACCGTTTTGGCCCATTACAGACAATTTTTGAGTCATATTAAAAGCAAGCCTTGAGGAGGATCACACACACATTCACATGCACTTTTTTTCTACTTTGTAGGGTTTTAGAACCTTGAATTCTAAAGAGAGAAGTTCCAAGGGTTTTTTATGAGTTTCTCTCTTATTTTTAGGTTTTAGTTAGTTTAATTGTAGTTCTTAGTTTATAATTTCTTATTTTTCTACTCTAATGTCTTAGAATTTCTCGTTACTTCTTTTATTTTGTTATTTTACGTTCTTCAATCCTTGTTGAATTTTCAATTCTATTTAATGAATTTGATGTTTTATGCTTTATTTTTTCTTACTTAGGATGTTGTTGCTGCTTTCTTGAATTGAGCAGTTGTAGTTTTTATTATTCATGCAATTTATGATGCTTTATTTTTATGCACACCAAGTGTTTAATAAAATGTTTACATTAGTTATGGAGTTGATTTTTCTTTCTCTTGGCTTGGGATTGAGAAATTAGGCGACCTTGAATCATTAATGTCCAAGTTGATTGATAATGTAGAGATATTAATTAATCTTGTTTCCGCTAACGCTAATCTTTTACTAATTCAATTAGTAAGTTAGTTAGGACTTATGGATTAGGGTTAATTAAGCCTAATTAACTTTCCTCAATTTGTAGAGATTGACGAATTAGGTTTGTTCTTTGTAATTATTATGTTGTGGTTAGTGCCAAAAATAGTGATCTTTAACCCTCAACCCTTGCCAAGATCGTTTTACCATTTGAATTTACTTTCTTCTACTAGTTAATTGTCCTAATTGTTCTTTGTTTAAATTCTCTTGACATTTACTCATTGCTTGCTCTTTTAATTTCTTACTATT
Organism: Arachis ipaensis; assembly: GCF_000816755.2. Taxonomy (NCBI): domain Eukaryota; kingdom Viridiplantae; phylum Streptophyta; class Magnoliopsida; order Fabales; family Fabaceae; genus Arachis; species Arachis ipaensis. The sequence goes on along the minus strand of NC_029786.2, from coordinate 34,265,463 downwards.
TAAATTGTTGTCAATTGCAAACAAACCCCCGATCCTCATAGCCAATGATTGAGCACTACATTGCGATTCCTAGGGAGAACGACTCGGGATTAAACTCCAGTTATTATTTTGAATTGTATCATTTTAAACTAAACTTTGAGAGTGTTGAATTCCAGTTTAGAGCTAAAATGAACTTGAGCTTTTAAACTTGTGAATTTTCTAAATCGGTCTTTAGCATTCATCAATAGATATTCAAAGTGCAAAACCACTTGCAAATTTTCAAGGATCCAAAATGTTGGTTCAAATAGAAAGCACCAAAAATTTCAAACAAAAATGGATTGGATGACACTATAGGATCATGTCGTAAAGTATGTACATAGTTAGACCATCTAAATCTAGGTTTTATCAATGATTTCGCCTTTACTGTTTCTTAGTCTCTTGCTACCTCTAGCAATTAGGCAATTCTCCATCTGATCTACTATTCTTTCTAAGACTTCTATAAGCCTTCTCCACAAAAGATCAAACTATATGATACAAGGTTCTACCATATTTTCTACAATAGATGCTGTGCCAACTTTCTTTTTAGTTGATTTATTTCTCTTTGATCTTGTCTAGTCCATCGACCTACCGACACAATATTCTCATCTTCGCAACAATGAACTCATAAAAATTTCCCATTACCCTGCTTTCGACCAGATCAAGTGTTGTGCAAATGTATGTGTACTTCAATAACCTATATATATGGTAAAACTTCAGAAAATTTTAGAAGTATTATGACAACAAAGCGGGGGAAATGTTTTTAGGAAACATTTTCAGCAGAATAACATTTCCTCATCTCTTGATCTTCTTGAAATTAAACAGACCCTTAAAATTAAAAATTGGACTGAGAAATCTAGCATACCTGCAGGCCTCCTTGTTGAATTTCTTCTCGCTAATTCCATACAAAGAATCAAATATCTCTGGCTCTACACGACAAAAATATGGGCGCTCTGCAGAAACAAAATGGAAAATGTAACAAGTTAGGCCTCGAAGCTAACAAAAATCCCCCAAGACGAAATTCAACTACCGAAACTGAGACGGACAATCACCAGAATATATAGAGCATTTCCTAGTAATCTTCTCATAGTGTATGCACCATCCATCTGGACCTATTAAGCTCTTGTAGTGCTGAAATTCATTACAGCAAATCAAGCATGAAGGAAATGACAATAACAAAGATAAATGGATCATTTCGTAAACATACCACAAAACATCCCAGGCTCATTTTAGGCAATTCATTGGTCCCTAAGTTTATTATACAATTATTACTGACAATGCCTAAGCAAAAGGCAGAACTGCCAGAAAAGGTGAACTAAGGAATAAGAATGAAAGGAATAACATAAACTCCAATCAATAACACTATCACATCCTATGTTATAATTACCAAACAATAAAACATATTATTATTCTTTCCCGTTTTATATTTTAAGTGTGGATTCATGTAAGAATGTTTTCTGCATACATATATTCTCATTATAACAGAAGTGTTTGACTTAACTATCTACTATCACAAAAATAAATAAATAAATATATAAATAGAATACGGTGCAAATATATGATTGATGGACGAATGCTAAGGCTTACCAGAGAAGGTAAGGAGTCCTTATATTCTAAAGTCTAAATCCCAACTCTCAACCCTAAATTCCAATTCTTAACTCTAAACCATGAAACTATGAACCTTAAACCCTAAATACTAAATTCTTAACTAGAAATATGAGCTATTGACATAAAATATAATAAACAGAGATAACAAAGAATGTACCACTCCTTACTTTGTAAAGAGCGGGATGAACCCATTGGATGGCAGCGTAGAACTGGTCCTAGCAATTAAATTGAAGTCTTTTTTTTTTTTTCCCTTTTAAATGAATCAGAAAGAACAAAAGAGCAAAATGGAGAGAAAACCTCAACATGTGAAGGGTCAGTGAAAATTTCCTCAGGGGAAGGGAAAGAAGGCCCCTTCTCAAGCTTACAGCAAGCACCACAGCCCTCCACGCAACGCCACCACGCTTCCTTCTTCTCACTCGCCCCGAAACCGGCGTTGCTGTAGTTGCTGCTGCTGCTGCTGCTGCTGCTGCTCTGCCTTTGCTCTTTGGTGTCAGTCTTAACCGTAGCTTTCTGCCGCGGACGACGCGCCGCCGCGGGGGTTATGGTGGATAACTGGCGCGAACGATGATGGGTCGGCGAAGTCGCTGTGGGCAGAGGAAATGGCAGCGATAGAGTGGCGGGAGACATGATAAGGCAAATTGTAACTTCTTTTCTGTTCAGTTGTGTGGGGGCTGTTTTATTTTTTGG
>NC_029786.2:34261550-34263137 GCF_000816755.2 Arachis ipaensis | reverse complement strand
GACTATATGGTGGGTTATATGGTGTAGAAATAAAACTTTTTCTACACACCAGGAAGTTAATGTGGCATGGATTTAAGAGTGATATCTATTTTTTGTTATTATTTTTTTGTTCAAATTTGATAGATAAATGTATAAAAGTTCAGATTTTATTTTTTTCAATTAAATACATTTATTCTAGTGAAACATTAATTATAAATATATTTTTGTTGTATTGGGCCCAAAAAAAATAATTTTTAGACTATAATTTATTGTTATTAAAAGAATATTTTATTGTGTTTACTTTATCAATAAAATTAATTAATTTTCATTAAATATTCTAAGTATGCGATAAATAATGTTAAATATTATTAAACAATAAATATTCAAATTCAAAGTTTAATCTCTAAATTATTATGTATAACACTGAAACTTTTTTTACATTTTGTATAAGAAAATAATAGGTGTTATTTTTATTTTGTGAGAGTAATTTTAAAAATTTTTGTCATTTGATTTATGAATGGTTGATTTCTGTATATAGAATTATTGTTGTATTTTTTTTCGGTTAGGTAGAAGTGGTATGTTTTAATTTAATATAGATGTAATCACAAATCAGAGAGTCTTATTTATATTTTAAAAATTTTAAAAAAAATTAAAGTTCATCAATAGGAGGATCAGATTTGTGTAAGTTCACAAATCGGAGAATCGATTTTGTGTAAGTAGTTCACAAATCGAAAAGTCGGTTTTATATTTGGTGAATCTGTTGGTTTTGGGTGTGTATTGTGTGATTATAATGGCTCTTGGTTGCGTGGTTGTAATGGTTCTTTACCACGTGCTACTATTCTTCGAAGCGAGCTTTTTGCAATTTGGAGAGGGCTAATTCTAGCATGGGAAGCTGGGTTTAGAGAGGTTACTTGCGAGACCGATTGTTTAGATGCTTTTATCCTTGTTAATGATAGAAACAACCAAGTGCAAAGTTATGATAATGATTTGGTGACTAAAATCAAAGAGGTCTGGAATTAGAAAGCAGAAGTCAATCTAATTCAAAGAGATGCCAACCAAGTTGCTGATGCTTTGGCTAAATATACAGCATCTAATGGCATACAGCAATTGGAATGGAATGAGCCTTGGGAAGATTTAACAGTGTTGTTGCAACGGGACTACGTCTCTAGTGTTTAGTGTTTTTTCTTTGTTTCTTCTTATCCTTAGACACCAAAAAAAAAAAAAAAAAAAGATTTGTTAAAGTTCACAAATCGGAGGGTTGATTTTGTGTTTCAAAAATTTCAAAAAAGTTAAACTTCACAAATTAAAAAGTTAGATTTGTGATCTCCATATAAAAAAAACACACCAAATTTCATACATTATTAAAAAATATTACTATGAATTCAATATCAAAATTAAAAAGTGTTTAGGGATAAGTATTGTTTTGGTCCCTAACGTTGAGGGTCATAATCGAAACCGTCTCTATCATAATTTTCGATTTAGAATCACCCTTAACGTTTTTTTTTTTCGTATTAAAATCATCATTTTTAATAAAAAATTATAAAATTTTAAAAAAATAAAAGAAAGAACGGGTTGGGAGAGGGAGGAGGGGAGAAAGGAAAAGAGGAA
>NC_029786.2:34255785-34261419 GCF_000816755.2 Arachis ipaensis | reverse complement strand
CGGCACCGGCAGCAGCGAAGCTTGGAGCTGTCGTCACCGTCGTCGTCGCCGTCGCCGCCTCGCCCCCTCGGGCCGCTTGCTTCTGCTTTCTTGCTTTTCTGATTTTGCTTCTTACTTCTACTTCTTGCTTTTTGTTTCTGCTGCTTCTACTTCTTGGTTTGGTGGTGGTGTTGGTGGTGATGGTGATGGTGTTGATGTTGATGTTGGTGTTGGTATTGGTGTTGGTGGTGTTGGTGTTGCTTTTTACTTCTGCTTTTTGGTTTGCTTTTGCTGCTTGCTTTTTGCTTCTACTGATTTTGAATTTTTGCATCTGTTTCTGCTTCTTGGTTTGGTGGTGGTGGTGGTGGTGGAGGAGGAGGTAAGTGCTGGTAGGGGTGAGTGCATTTTTGTCCGAAAAAATTAAAAGGACGATTTTAATACGAAAAAAATGTTAAGGATGATTCTAAATCGAAAATGACGATGGGACAGTTTCGATTCTGACCTTCAACGTTAGGGACCAAAACAATACTTATCCCAAGTGTTTATGAATTAGTTAAAAAAAATTTCTTTAATCCATGAATTATTTATTTTTTTAAATTAGTTTATAATATTTTGATTTATAGTATGAATGATAATTTATTTAAAATTACAAATATAATAATAAAGTTAAATTTAAAAAAATGAGAGAAAAATTTTAAAGAACAAAACTGGAGTCTAAAACATAACTAAAATTATTTGGTACGTATGAATATTTTTTAAAATGTTCAATATTTAAAATTATTTGATATGTATAAATATTTTCTTACGTTCTAGTTTTGCATATGAATATTTTCTCATCTTTTTAAATTTAACTTTATTGTTATATTTGTAATTTTAGATAAATTATCATTCATACTATAAATCAAAATATTATAAATTAATTTTAAAAAATAAATAATTCATGGACTAAAGAATTTTTTTAACTAATTCATAAATCAAATGACAAATTTTTTTGATGCAATAAAATATATTTCTTTAATAATAATCTATTACAGTCCAAAAATTATTGTTTTTCTTTAGCTCAATTTTTTTGGCCCAATACAACAAAAATATATTTGTAATTAAAGTTCCTCAAATATTTTAGCCGCCGATTCTTCGTCGCTAGTTGTTCTGAAAACCGGTTCGAACCAGTCGAACCGTGAACCGTTGCCAATTACGATTTGAAGTTTTGAACAGAAGCTAAAACCGTCAAAATTGAAAAACCGTTATTGGACTGCCGAATCGGCCGGGAATCGATTGGTCGAACCGAACCGTGACCCGGCCAGTTTTTAAATTGTGTCAAAAACGGCTGCGTTTTGGTTGCTGAACCCTAACTCCTTAACTTCCCTAACCATTACCCTCTCCTCTCCAATCTCCAGAACGCGAAGCAGCACTCACCTGGACGGCTGGACCTCGAGCTTCCGGCGCAACTTCCGTCCAGCCACCGTCGCCGTCGCAACTTCCGTCTAGCCAACGTCAGCCAGCTCTGTTCGCGCAGCCACTTTCCATCGCGCAGTAGCTCTGTTGATCTTCGAAAACCGAAACCACCGCCAGCGCCACTTTCGGTCGCGCAGCCACTTCCCCCGGCGCCAGCTCTGTTCCATACTTCCACCCCGTCAGCCACTGTCTTGCCTCTTGCCAGCCACTATCCCCGCCAGCTCTGCTTTTTTCCAGGCTTCCAGCTTCTAGCCCTAGGTATTTATTTTTTTCTTTGTAATAATAATTGTTGAATAATTGATTGCGATAAGGATCACTGCCGGAAACGAGCCTTTTCTCATGTCTCCCGAACACAAAGCCAATTGAGATGAAAACTTATATTTGCCCCTTTACTTCTGTTGTCGGCATACTGGTCTTGGCCTTTAGGTAGCGTTTGGTAGAGAGATAGAGACTGAAAGACTGAGACTGGGAGACAGAGACTAAGAGACAGAGACCGAAATAAATTTTAATATTCTGTTTGGTGCAAAGTGAGAGACAGAAATTGAAACAAGAATAAAAGTTTAATTTAATTTGCACAAAAGATAAAATTGGAATTAATTAATTGAATAAGGGTATTTTAGGTATAAAATGTTATTAAAATTTCAGTCTCTGTCTCTAAAAATTTCAGTCCTCTGTGTCCCTACTTTTTGGAGATACTGAAGTACTGAAATTTTAGGGACAGAGACAGAAATTTTAGTGTCAGTCTTTGAGCCAACAAACATGATACTGTGTCTCAGTCTCTCAGTCTCTGTCTCAGTATCTCAAAACAAACGCTATCTTATATTGATTAGTGATTAGCTCTGGTTCATTACTGATTTTGTGTGTTGTGTTTTACTGTTTTGTTTTGTGATTTAATTGTACCTAGATTGTGACTCTGTTGATTATTTGATGGCAATTATTGCACTGTTTCTGACTGATTAGTGATTAGCTCAGTGCTCAATTGTTCATTTGTTCTTCACTTGTTCATCATTTTTTTTTGTTTTTTACGCTCTGTTTCTGTCTTTCGAAGGTTTGGTTGATTGGTTGTGTTGTTAATTTTTGTTGAACCATTATTTGATTGTTGGTTTACTCTGGTTCTGCTGCTGTTTATTGATTATTGATTATTTCGAAGCTCTGTGCTGCTGTTTTTGTATTGTGATTTTAATTTACTAATTATTGATTTTGAATGTCTTGTGATTGTTGATTAGTGATGTGTTGCTGACTTGTGTTTGTTTAACTGTTTTGTGATTTACATGTGCTTGGATTGTGACTGCTTTTCTGATTTATTGAGTAACATGATGAAGGAGCATTAAAGTGTCAAGTTTAGCTCTGGGCTATTGTGAAATCCTTTTGCTTTTCCTGATTTGTTTTGAGTATCTTCAAGTGAATACAATTTTGTTGTGAGAACAGAGACACCTCTCTTGATTAGAAATTTGTGGTATGTTAGGTAGCAGGTTAGAATTAGGTGGCAATAGCTTTGAGTCTGTAGCTATGGAAGAATGAGGTTTCTGAACTTCTAGTTTGTGTTAAATGATATGGAGTGTATAGCTGCTACTTCAAGGAACCTTCATTCTTTTTTTTTTTTTTTGGTGAGGAAACCTTGATTCTTTTTCTTTGTTTCTTGGACAAATTTAAACCAAAGTTGGAAATGGTTTGATATTTTTTGGTATTTTTTTTATGTAATTGCTTTAATTGATTAATGTCATCACAGCAAATATTTATAAGATGAAGAAAGAATTTTGGTTTCTCTTATAGCAAACTTTGAAAGCAAAAGCTTAAGTTCATTAAAGTATTTAAGTTTGTACTTTATCTAAAGGTCTTAAATTGATGATATTTTATGTAGTGCTTTAAATTTTGAAGATATTTTAAAATTTATATTAGATTATAATTATATTTTAGAGTGTTTTATTTATAATTTATTTATTATTTTAATATAAAACGGCTTTTTCAGTTAGATCACAGTTAAACCAATTAGACCACTAAACCAGTAAACCAATAACTAAAGCAGTTTGATGACCGGTTCGATTTTCAGAACCTAAATTCTCACTCTTACGCACGCCAACCGTTACGACTCTTCCGTCTTCCACTTCTTAACTCTCCCCTTCCAACAAGAACAACAACAACTATCTCTACGCCGTCATTTCTAATCTGCTGCGCTGTGCACCAATGTCGATTGCCACTCAGCACGTTCTTCAGGTGAGGGACAAAATCGAACTTTCCGACATTGAGCGCAGGATCTTCGATAGGCTTCTCGCCACTGTCCGCCACTTCAACCTCCAAACTCAGGTCCGCGTCGCCGGCGGCTGGGTCCGTGACAAGGTCCCCCCTTTTCTATCTGTAGATAGCTCTTTAGCCCTAATTTTTCTGTTTGGGATTTGAATTTGGTTGGTTTTGCAGCTCCTGGCGAAGGATTGCTATGACATCGATATCGCTCTTGACAATATGATGGGCACCGAGTTTGTCAACAAGGTGAAGGAGTACTTGGTGTCCATCGGTGAAGGTAAAGATGTTCATGATAAGGGCAAGATTAAGCCGTATGTTCCTCCCGATTTCTCTTCTTTATTGCTTTCTTTTACAATTTTATTGTATGTTTCTCATGTATTACTCTGTTTAGTCATGAAAATTGAATTCTTTGAAGCAATGTAGAACATAAATGACATTTTTATTTTTTGGCAGCAACCCTCCCCGGTCTAAACATTTGGAGACAGCAATGATGCGTTGGTTTGATATGAAGATTGATTTTGTTAACTTAAGGAGTGAAGAGTATACTGAGAATAGCCGCATTCCTTCTAAGGTATGTTACCGCACACACTTAATGGTATTCTTGCTATATGCATATTCCACTTCTTTTCTTTTGATTTATTGTCATGTAAGATAAGATGTTCTGCTAATTTCCTCCTAGTTGGACTCACGTGAATGTCTTGTCTTGTTATCGATGAAGGTGAATTTCCTCTATGTTTTGCACTCTCCTTGTTTATTAAGCTAATTTTATGGCAACATGAACGTGTTGATTATATACCATTGCAATGTGTGCGTGTGTGTATTCTCCGCATGACCAAGTCAAGTTCAACCGAATAAAGTTTTTCTTCATGTCTAACAGCAAAGCTTTGGCACACCTGAAGTGGATGCATATAGGAGGGATTTGACAATTAACAGGTATCTTTGTGTTTTTATACCTGGGCTATGGCCTATCATTTTTTTTCGGTGAATGTTTGGTTGTGCATGACAGCTTATTCTACAATATCCACACTGACTCGGTTGAAGATTTTACGAAGAGAGGTTAGAATTGATATATTGCCAAAACAAGTATAAGAATTACTTGACCCTCCCTCCCCTTCTTCCCTCCACACATTTCTTTTTTATATCTCCACATGTAACAATCTCATTGGCACTTTGCAGGGATCTCAGACCTTAAGTCTGGAAGGATAGTGACTCCTTTACCTCCAAAAGCTACCTTTCTTGATGACCCTTTACGAGTTCTTCGAGCCATTAGATTTGGTATACTTTAATTTCGAAGATATTTGCATTTTTGTATACCCTGTAAACGTTGATTTAAATTGGACTAAAAGATGGATGATTTTAAATAATAGAAAAGATAAGCAATCCATTTCAAATAATAAAAAAGATGAACTGTCTATTTAAAACACACATAAAACACACAAGAGTAACTTAAACTCGCCACTATTAACACGGTTAACTTTCATTCATTGACGGTTTTTATTAGGATTTATATAAAAATATTAAATTTCGTTTGTTGTATGGAGTATATAAAAATTTGGTTTGTTGAATGGAAGTACATCAAAATTTCAAATATAATTTAAATAACTTATCCCAAAAAGAACTTAATAGAGATGGATTGATTGGTTGGATGATTCCCATTAATGAATAAGAGTCAATCCTGTTCGATCAAAACAAAAGTAATCGTGTTAATAGTGGGCAGTTTAACGGTCTACTTATGTGCTTTCAAAGTAAACGTGTTAATGTGCTCATTTTAAATGGACAGTCCATCTTTTCTATTATTTAAAATGGACTATTTATCTTCTCTATTATTTAAAATTATTCATTTTTTCTATTATTTGAAACATTCCATTCTTAAGAGTTCGATCAAATTTAAATTATTAATACTTTTTATTATTTTCAAAAATTGAATTTAATTATTTATAAATACATATATCTCGTTTA
>NC_029786.2:34237208-34255760 GCF_000816755.2 Arachis ipaensis | reverse complement strand
AAAGAGATACATGCAAAATTATTTCATTTACAGTGTAAACGAGATAAGAGAGGAGTATTTATTTCGATAAATATTTTTTAAATTATTTATTTTAGTAATTATTATAATTAATTTATTTATTAAAATAAAAAATCCTTCATGTTGGTGTCGGAGACATTTGCCCCATTGAACTTTAGGAAAGAAAATAATAAATGTATAAGTATTTATATAATGTCTTCATTGTAATAATGTTTGTCTTTTTTTTTTTTTTTACCAAAGATAGGAGACTCGAACCCGCAACCTCTTAATTGAGTATGGGGAGACTATGCCATTTGAGCTATTACTCGTTGGCAATAATGTTTGTCTTTAGACTTAAAAAAAATTATTTGTGTTATAAAATTTTATGTTATTAGATAATAATGTCATGATAAAAAGTATTGTATCATAAATTTAATGAGTTAAATATCAAATTCGTCCCTAAAAGATACCGCGATCTTCATTTTAGTCCCTAAAAGATAAACTTAATCAAAAGAGTCCGCGAAAGATATCCAAGTTAATCACGTTTGTCCTTCCGTTAACTCCCTTGGTGACCTGGCTAACTTCTGCTGATGTGTGTTGTTAGGGTCCAACGTGGAAGAGGCCAACGTGTCATAAGCTATTGCTGACAAGGTAAATTTGGAAAAACAGTTCAAATCAGTCTCTAATTGTTTGAAACCTAATCCTAATTTCGACGATAAATACGTCGCCTTCAGCAATCAGAGGGCCATATGCCAGGGTAAGTGTTGAAATTGCTGGTTTGGGGCGATGATGGAGGCAGCAAATGGAGGTCGTGGTGGTGGTGTGTCGTTCTTCTCGAACGGCACTACGGCAGTAATGGTTCCAGCGCCTCAATGCGAACCAGGAGAAAAACTCATGAGGAATCATGTTTCTGTGGGTTGAAGGCTGTGATAAGAAAATCTGGGACAGCAGAGAACCCAAATAGACTATTCCATGCATGTCCAAGGTACAGGGTGAGTGTTGTGTAAGAAGTTAAAGGTTTTCCATGCTTCTTTGTGTTTTGGGGTTTTATTTAATTTTTTGTTTTCTGATTTTTGAATTTGCAGAAGGGCAGTCACTACAATTACTTTAAGTGGGTTGACAATGATGAGTATGAAGGGGTTGGCGAAGGTGGAACAAAGAAAGATTATGGGGCTGAGCTGCAGGTTGATAGTGACTGTGATGAATGGAGGTTGAAGGTGGCATGGAGACTGGGAGCTTGGAAGCTGAAGTAAAAGCATTGAAAATGTTAATAATTTTCCTGTTTGTGGTAGTTGTGGTTAATGTGATCGTTTGTTGTTTGTTATCTAGTTCCAAGTAAAACAAATCCCTTGAATGAGAATAGATGTTGCATTTGGTTTTTTAAGATCAAGACAACACAATCCAATTCAAATGTTCCAAACAAATTCGAATTACTGTTACAGTAAGATGTAATAAGGAATAAAAATAATCACTAGTCAAAGTACTATTAAACATTGAGTTGCCATAGAAGGCTAAATGTCACATTGTGTTAAGGATAAAAACCACAGCAAATTCATAAGGTTTTACATGAGGAAACAAACCTAAAAAGTAGGCTAGATTACCAAAATAAAATGGCATAGTACAACTTTCAATTACATAGATAACCAAAATGTTCATAATGGAACTTCAACTGCCCAGTGCAAAAAACATAAAGTATCCTGATACAAACAAATTCAAGCAGAATACATTTCAACACCAATCAAAGTCATTTATCAGTCTTTCTTGGGTGCTTGAAGCCTGGAGTAGGAACGAAGGTCATAAAGTTGGCCAGCTTTTTAGCAGTGGCTGAACTAGTCCCTTGATTGTCTCAGCATAGATAGCCACTGGTGCGGCTACAGTAGGCTTAGGAGAGGACTGTAGTCTGGCTTTCCCTTTAATGACCTTTAACTTAGGTGGCCTAGCTGTGACTTGTTCCTACATAATTTAATGGCATATTTAGATTTACATTTAGATTATAAAAGAAATCACATATGTTTAATAGTTGACTAGTCATGATACAACCTGTTGTGTTTATTGGGTTGGTGGTATGCTTTCAGATTGGCTAATGTCAATCACTATTGGAGGTTGTGTTGGTGATGGAGCTATATCTGCTTGAGCTGGATTATGTTCAGCTGGGACAGAATTTACTTCAGGGTCAGCCCCATCTGCAGCAGGGGCAACCACAGCTACTTGCAGCTGTAGCTTCCTGGCATGCTCCTCAGCTTTCGTAGCTTTCTTCTTTGCACAGCTTCTCTTGTTGTGTCCTATCTCACAACAATACATGCATCTGATAGGGTTATACTTCCTCTTCATCTTTGTCTTTGACCCAGTAGGTTGCTCCTCTTTATCCCTTCTTCTTTTCTTCGTTGGTCTTCCAGGCTTGGCCTTAAATGGTGGTGGGACGGGAGCTGGGTATGGAGTTTTTTCCCACAGATCCTGTCTTTTCACTGGGTTGACATTGAAGCAATAAGTCTTCCTGTACGCTTCCATCTTCAACCAGTCATGACAATAGTCTTCAACCCGTTTGTCATTTTTATCCTGTATGGCCGATATTGCATGCATACACGGCATCCCTTACAAAGACAAATCAATGATTATTTAAAGATTGTGCATGAAAGTAGATGACAATAAGTAAATGTTGAACTTGTTACCTGTGAGTTGCCAAAAGCGATAGTTGCATGTGTGCTTTTCCAGGTCAACCACCATATTGGTTGGCCAGCCATGAACTTCATAGAGTTCTTCTTTTTCATCGCCAGACCATTGAAGAGCCCAGTGGCTAGACAACGTCGTCATGGCTTCAAGTCTACTCTGCTGAACAGGGGGTAGAATCCCTTGATAGTTCTGTAGCTTCTTTCGATTGTCAACAATACTCTTCATGATGATTCTTCTAACTTCCTCAGCTAATGTCAGGATGGGCTTGCTCCTGTCATGCTTGATTTTTACGTTGAAAGACTCGCAAGCATTGTTGCAGATGTTATCCACCTTTGGCACTTCACTAAAATGCGCCTTTGTCCATGCATCCTTAGGCCATTTGTCAAGATATTCCCAGGCTTTTAGATTGATTAGCTTCACTTTGTTCATGTTTTGATTGAATTCATTTGTTGTCCTCGACCGAGCACATTCCCAAATATGTGATTGTTAGTATCCTGTCCACACGCTGTTAAAATTTGACCCCCATGTAGTGTCTTCAGAAACGCTCCATCAAGACCAATTAAGGGTCTGCAACCTGCCTTAAACCCCCTCTTGCAGGCATCAAGACAAACATAGAAACAATCAAATAGGGGAGGATTCTGAGGCATGGGGATAACAGATACTTGAATTGTGGAGCCGGGGTTACTAGTCAGCAACTCATTGGTATAGTCCCACACCAACCCATATTGAGCTATCTCATCACCCTCCACTATTTTCCTAGTAGCTTTCAAAGCTCTTGTAATGCATGTGCTATTCAGATAGACGTTGCACTTTCTCACAAACCAGTCATAAACTTCTCGATGCTTCATGGTAGGGTGTTTTCTAAGCTTGGGTACTAGTTTACTAAGGGTCTAGGTTTGGGTTGCAGCTCTGTTTTTCCTCCTTCTTGGACAAGTGTGATTATCTACTAGAGTCTTAATTTGCCAAGATCCATCTTGTTTATTACATGCACAGTATACTACCCATGGACAATCTTCAGACTTACAAACAGCTCTAACTCTAACCTTGTCATTTTTTGAAAACAAAATATTTCTACCCCACTGAATTGTATAATCCCTTGTTGCTTGCATGAATTCAGACTTGGACTTAAATACCATACTAACCTCAAATTTCAACAGTCCAAACTTTGTTTTCTCATTGAAATGAGGTATACAGCTGGTGATTCTTCATCAGACTCCAACACTTTATCAGAATCCTCTAAATGCCAGGAGTCAGCATCTGAGGCACCATCACTGTCATCTAAATCTAGTAACAAAAATTTCAAAACATAAGCTACCCTAACATTTGCAACATACTTCAAAAAACAAGTAACCCTAAGGAAATTAACATACCAGACTCAGAGCTTTGTTCATCTTCAGAACCCTCATAGTTGGAATCATCAGTGTCTATTTCTTTATCACCTAATCTTTTCTTAGGGGGCTTGTGCTTCTGTCTGACTTCAGACCTGCTGTCCCCTTTTCCACTTCTTTTTCTGTTACCAGAGTTACTGTCACTGTCACTGCTATAGAGGTTGTCTCCTACAACTTTTGGAGGCCTATACAGTTCATCTTCAGTACTCTCATAAGAGTCACTGTCATCTTCATGGAGGGGAGCTTCTTTCACTTGTCTTCCAGATCTCGTGACTCTGCAGCCACTGCTACTTTGTTTATCCTTATTCCCTTGTGAGTTGTTGCCTGCTTGTGATGATGCATTTGATTGAGGTGGGACTGATTTGGCCTAATGACTGGTCTTCTTGGCCTGATGAACAGGCTTCATGGGCTGAGATGTTGTCTTCTTGGCCAGATGGACTGGTTTAGTGGGCTAAGAATTGGGCTTAATCTTTGGTTTGTTGGGCTCATAAATGGGCTTCATTATTGGTTTGTTGGGCTCAGGAATGGGCTTTATTGTTGGTTTGTTGGGCTGTGACTTGGGCTGTAAAGTTGTTTTGTTGGGTTGAGAGGTTTGCTTCTTGGACTGAGGAACCATTGTTGTGGGTTTCTTCACAGGTTGGGAACTGCACTTCTTAACTTCCAAAGTCTTCCTCTGTTTCAAGCTTTCTGCTTCCACATTCACTACTTCGTCCTCCATGTTGTCTACTATACAAGGCTGAGAAATACAATTCTCCAGGTAGATATTGATTAGATTGTAGTTTCTCCTACAATCCTTGCACATGGCAACCAAGTCTGCGTCTGTGACTAACCTTCTCAACCCGGATGAAAGGGGAACTCCAGGATCTTTCCACCAATAGTTTCCAGCTTCAATGTAACCCAACTCCATATAGTAACCCCTTACAAAGAAGATGTCAAGCGTGTCTCCTTCAACCCCCATCAACACCTCTGTATTATCAGGTTCATATACCGTATCTCCTTCCACATTCTTTTTAAACAATCCACCATGGTGAAACACAAAAGTCATCGGAGGACCTTCCATCTACAATAACAAAAAACAGAACACCCTTAGCCCACACAGATTGCCACTAGCTATTCTCAATCATAACATAACAAACCCTAACCCCAAACCAAACATGTAGCAACGAAACAAAACCATCATCAAAATCAAAGACCCATTACTAAATATCATTAAAATGGCAGTCAAAGCAATGCAGTCTGACACACTCAAAATATTCAACAATAGTCACACAAACCCTTAGCCTGCTCAAACCCCTACCCGAAGTCAGACAAAGACATACAGAACGCCACCCCTAAGTCATAAGGCCACAAACTGAATAAAAAAACATGATAAAACTATTATTCTTACCTCTAACCGTCACGATTGCTTCTTCCACAATCAATGTTGCTAACACAGCCGACGACCTCTGTTCTCGGTAGCAACACCTACTCTGCTTTGATCGTCAACCAACAATGACAAACGTGGATGGCGACGTCCGAATGCAAGGTGAAAGGGTTAGGACATGGCTTGAGGGAGACAAAACATTTTGGAGCCAAACATGGAGATACTTGTTATGGAATGGGGTGAGACTCTGCAACGTAACATTTTGAATCTACTCTGGCAACAAAACGACGCCGAATCATGACTATCAGGGCATTCACTCAAAACGGCGTCGTTCTCCTTGTCTGCCATCGTGGCAGTTAACGTCACACGTCAGCAGACGTTAGCCATATCATCAAGAGAATTGACGGAAGGACAAAACTGATTTACTCGTGTATCTTTCAAGGACTCTTTTGATTAAGTTCATCTTTTAGGGACTAAAATGGAAATTGCAGTATCTTTCAGGGACGAATTTGAATATTAACTCTAAATGATATTTAAATTTATTTGTGTTATTTTTTATTATTTTTGTATATTATTTTTGCCCCTACTACTAAAATATTTTATAAAGTGTAATAGTAGACTTGTTATTACAAAATATTATTTTAGGGTACTTTATTTTTTATTCAATTCCTCAAGAATTTTTCTTAACCAAACTATTTGCGTTGCAAAATTTGCTGTTGTTATATATTCTGCTTCTGCTGTAGAGAGTGCTATTACTGGTTGTTTCTTTGAACACTATGAAATTGCACTATAACCAAGATGAAATACAAACCCTGAAGTACTTTTTTCTTGTTTCAATATCTCCACCCCAATCACTATCAGTGTAACCGACAAGATTTACTTCATTAGTATTTTCATAAAAAAATACCATCATTTAAAGTACCTCTGATATATCGCAGAATCTTTTTTTTCCGCTTGAAAATGGTCGGTACATTACAAGGTTTCTCCATAAATCTGCTAAGCAAACTAACTCCAAACACAATATCTAGCCTAGTTGCAGTTAAGTACCTCAGACTTCCAATCAAGCTTTTGTAATATGTGGGATTTACTGATCTTCCTTTATCTTCTCAACTTGAACTTCTCTTTGACTGGAGTAGGAACTAGTTTTGAATGCTCCATCTGAAATATCTTCAAAATATCATTTGTATATTTCTTCTGTGAAATGAAGATTCCATAATTTTTCTGAACAACTTCGATGCCGAAAAAATAAGATATCAAGCCCATATCTTCCATTTCAATGTACTTTATCATAGCCTCCCTGAATTCTACAATTATCTTCAAATTATTGCTTGTAAAAATCAAATCATCAATATAACGGCAGACAATCGAGATTTATCCAGGTTTAATAAACTTGATGTAAAGGATATGCTCAAATGGACATCTTCTAAAACCATTATCAGTGAAATAAGAATCAATATTCTTGTACCACACTCTTGGTGCTTCTTTCAACTCGTACAAGACTTTCTTCAACCTGTAAAGTTTATCTTCTTCCCTAGGAATTTCATATCCTGCAGGTTGCTCAATATACACTTCTTCTTCTAAAGTACTATTTAGAAATGCTGACTTAACATCCATCTGATGTGTCTTCCATTTATTTTGGATCGAGAGTGAAATAATCATACGAATAATGTCTAATCTAGCAATAGGAACAAATACTTCAAAGTAGTCAATACCTAGTTTTTGTTTGTATTCCTTAGCAACTAATCTTGTTTTGAAACGATCAACTTCACTATTGGGTTTGTACTTAGTTTTGTAAACCCACTTTACTCTAATCGACTTCTTATTTGTTGGTAAATTTGTCAACTCCCATGTGTCATTCTTCTCAATGGCATGAATATCCTCATCCATTACTTTCTTCCAATTGTTGTCTCTAAATACTTCTTCAAAGTTTAATGGCTCACAATCTGAAAATAGAGCAAAATTTATGATATCTTCATCGAACAGATCGTTGTCATTGCCAACTTCATAATCTACTAATCTAGCAGGTAGTCTCCATTTTCTTTGAGGTCTTCTAGATGATTCTGGTTGTTCGATTGTGTATGGTTGTCTTTCTTCTTCTTCATCATACGTATTTGGAATTACAATCGGCTGCTTTTTTGTCTTTGTGTTCGAGTCCCACATATCTTTCTTGTCAAATTCACATCTCTGCTGAAAATTATCTTCTTTAATTCTGGATTACATAACTTGTATGCTTTTGAGTCTGTGCTATAACGAATAAAGATACACTTCTTGTCTTTGTCATCCAACTTCTTCCTTAACTGGCTGGTACATGGCATAAGCAGTACACTCAAAGTCTCTGAAATGATGAATGAAATGCTGCTTTCCACTCCAAGCTTCCTTTGGAGTTTTACACAAACATTCTTTGTTGGACATCTGTTCAAATTATGAACTACTGTTACGACTGCTTCTGCCCAAAACTCTTTAGGAATTTGTTTGACTTGAGCATGCATTTTGACTATGTCCATGATGGTTCTGTTCTTTCTTTCAGCAACTCCATTTTGTTGAGGAGTATATTTGGTTGTTAATTGGTATTGAGTTCCATGTTGCTTAAAGTAATATAAATATGAAAGATATTTTGTCCCTCTGTTTATTCTGAGAATTTTGATTTTATAGCCACTTTGTTTTTCAACAAACATCTTGAATGTCTTAAGACATCACATGCTTCTGATTTCTGTTTCATAAAATATATCCATATATATCTACAAAATCATCAATAAAAGTGATAAAGTACCTGCTACCACTATTACTTGGAACTTCAATAGAACAAAGATATGAATACATAATTTTAAGTAATCTTCTGATTCTCCATGACTTTCCTGTAGGGAATAGATCTCTGTGCTTCTTTTCTAGTTAGCAAATCTCACAAACATAATTAGAAATACGCACCCGTAGTAGACCAGAAACAAGTCATTTTCTTGACAGGTAGTTTAGGTCAGAAAAATAAAAATGTCCAAACTGCATATGCCACAAGCAACTATCATCAAGTATTGCAGAACCAATGTAAGAGGGATTAACATGTTGAATTTTCAACGGAAACATTCTGTTTGAAGTCATCTTTGCTTTATCTATGAACCTTCTGTTGTTGTTAAACAAAGTGCAATATCCACAATATGTTATCATCTTATATCCCTTCTCAGATAACTGTTCCACACTCAATAAATTATAATCAAGTTCAAGAGCATAGAAAATATAAAAAATATAACTCAGAGAATCATCCGTCAATCTAATTGGTATTTGCCCTTTTCCTTCAATAGCGATCTTTGTACTGTTACCAAACTTCAATAATAGTTTAACTGAATCATCTAGTGAAGAAAATAACTCTTTTCTACCAGACATATGATTACTCCAGACATTATCTAAGTACCATATATTTTCATCTTTAGCACATGAATCACTTGTAAAAAATAAATTTTGAGTACCCGGATTATTATCAGCCTTTCGATGCTGATTTTCTGCAATATTTGCTTGATTGTTATGCATCATTCTGAATTTGCAAAACATCTCGTACCTTTCATATTCTTTTGCAAATACTGTAGCTTTGCTTTTTGGGTATTATCTACACCTTTATACGATAGCTTTGACGTGTTCCATGCTTCTTTTATACTTTTGACATTTGCTATTTTTCCAAATACCGTATGATTTACTCCTTGATCAATTAGAGATAGTGCCAATTGATCTCTCCTCTGTTGGGCAGCATCTGCTCCTTCTTGCAAACCTGGTTCAATGAAATTTCACAGGTTTTGAGCCTTTAAATGGATTGACATAAAAGTCTCTCAATAACTATAATCGAGTTTCCCATCTAATTTGAAATCAGACCACACAACATTAAAAGTGTTTTCCATACTGACTTACGAACAAATAATTATGTGAGAACTCTCCCACATCTCACAAACTCTCAAACACTTGGTGCTGGATTAACCAGCTCTGATGCCAAATCTAATTATAAACCCATAATTTATTGGCCCTAGGATCACTCACTCACATAAATGATACTATCAACTTTTTGCCTCTCAAACTCACCAACAACACACTCACAAAGTAGAAGAGATTTTCTAATAACTCAATATATTTTCATTCATATAGAGAGATGATTAAAGTACACGGTGTTCAAGCCTTTATATAGACAAAGTTTCATAATTAAATAATAATTATTATAAGGGTTAAGTACGATTTTGGTCCCTAAGGTTTAGGCCGAAAATTTTATTTTATTTTATTTTATTTTTAACAAAGATAGGAAGACTCAAACGCACAACCTCTTAGATAAGTATGGAGAGACTATGCCATTTGAGCTATAACTCATTGGCGCCGAAAATTTTATTGGTCCCCAACCTTTTTTTGCATTTGAATTCGTTCCTAAAGTTCAACTTGGTTTTAAAATCGTCCTTAAGACCAAAATACCCTTCTCTAATAATTGTTCCAAACAACCTTCTTCACCAAAATACTCAGTTTCTCTTCTTTTTTTCTTCTTCTTCATCCAAAATTTATGCTTTTGCTTCTACAACCATTAAAATAAATTTAAATAAAATTATCATTAAGAAAATAAAGCATCATCAGCAACAAGGGGTTTTCACAACAACAGCAACAACAATGGAAGTTTTTAAACAGAAGCAAAAGGAATAAATAAGAAACATTAGTAGCAGCAACAAGACACAACAATAGGACAATAAGAAAAACCAATGTAATAAACAAGAAACAGAAGCAAAAAACATTATTAAAGAATCAATAAATCTGCATTTCAAATATTTCAGAATCAATAAAATAAAAAATAGAAAGTAACCCTAATTTAGAATTGAAATAAATTAAAAGTGAAACGAGCAGAAGCAGATATTCACTGGAGAAGCAGAAACAAAAAGAAGAAAATGCAAAATGATGAGGATGCGAGTAGCAGCGAGTGACAAGGAGTAGAGGCGAGTAGCGTGAAACAACGGTGAGCACGTGAGGAGCAACGACAAGCAGCGAGGAGTAGCGGCGAGCGAGCGAGGAGCGGCATGGCAAAGCTTGCCAGGAAACAGCAAACTGGAGGAGCCACCTATGCGGCTCTGACCCCACCGTCCGATCTGCTTGCATCGATGCTGTCTCCACCATGCCCGCTCATGGACGTGTTGGCACTGAAGTAGAAACGACGACGGCAATACGCAACATCTCCTTTACCGGTATCGTTGCCACTTTCCTCTTCCCCGTGCTTTTCTCTCTCTTTCTCTCTCTCTCTCTCTCTCTCTAGTGACTGCTTCTCTCTCTTTCTCTGTTTTTTATTTTTTTTTTAATTTTATAATTTTTGTTAGGGGTAATTTGGTCTAGAATTTTAAGATTTAGGTAAAAAAGATTATTTTAAAACCAAGTTGAACCTTATAGACGAATTCGAATGCAAAAAAAAGTTGGGACGAATAAAATTTTCGGCCTAAACCATAGGAACCAAAATCGTACTAATCCTTCTTATAACAACTAAGCACTAATTGTAATATTTCATGAAACTAGTAGAAACATATGACTAGTCAAAATTCATATTCAAATTTGTTTCAAATTCTTCAAGTTTACTCATCAACTTGAAGCTTATAATTCATGATTCTTTTAATATGGAGGTGATGAATGCAATTTTTTATATAAATATTTCATGGTTCTTCCTTTATTTGTTTCATCAAAACCAACTGGAGTTATAGTTTCTAAGTTTGACTAGGAGATAGAACTTGACTTGTGATTCTTGTAGTTTCTAGTTTCATCACTCGTGATTCTTGTAGCTTCTAATTTCATGATAATTCTAGTATGGTGCAAATTGATTTAATTTTTACTAGCACTAACTAACATGAAAAAACTACAGACAGACCAACACAACGAAACCCGCTGAACAAACTAGATCAAAAGACAAACAAAAAACCCAAACTTGATCCAACTGGTTAATCCACAATTATAAAATCATTAGTCACACAAACCCAGGATCCGCCAACCTCACATAACAAGATTATTATCAAGCATAAACCCATCGTTAAAGGAGCCCAACCACATGTCCCACTTTCAAACATAGTCGTCAACACCACCCATAACTTCACCTAGATTGCAATAATAATGCACAGACACTTTAAGGAAAATTGGGTGAACCCTTCCCCAGATGAATCAACTCAGGTGACAATGGAACACAAGGTGATGCCAACCTTTGACCTGGGAGCGAAGGAAGAACCTCCTAACTTCTTTTTCCACTATTCCTCCAAATTTAGGTTTTGATAAATTAAGACATTACCAGAAAAAAGCTTGTGGCCACACTTTTTTCTTGCCACGCTTTAAAAATGTGGCCAAAAAGAATCAATGGCCACGCTTTTATGAGGGTGGCGATTGATTAGAGATTTGCCACGTTTTTTCTTGTCACGCTTCAAAAGCGTGGCAAAAAAGGTCAATGGCCACGTGAGGGTGGAAATTGATTAGAAATTTGACCATGCTCTTTTTGACATGCTTAAAAAAAGTGGCTATAGAAAAAACAAGTACATTTTTGAAGCATAGCAACATGATTTTTCTATAATGACATTTTAAAAGCGTGGCCCTTTCCTGTAATTCTTTTGGCATGCTTCAAAAACGTGGCAAAAAAATTTCCAACAAAAAAAGCTTTCGTTCTTTTAACAAAACCTAACACTCCTAATAACCTAATAACAAAACCTCTGACCCTAACAGTATGTTTGGATCAACAGAAATTAAATGGAAAGGAAATGCAAGGAGGAAAAATAAACAGAAATTGAAGTTTTCCCTTGATTGGATTAGAATGGAAATTGGATGGAAAGAAAAAATAGTGGCGTCGGACCCATGCTTAACTTTTCCTTCCAAACTTGTGAAGAAAACCACTGAGAATTCCAAATAAAAGTAAAATTATCAATTTGTCCACTATGTTAAAATTGAGAGCAAATTTCCTAATGTAGCTTGCTGTCTCTGAAAGTTGGAAACACTTCTTTTCTCCACTGCAGCTTCACCGTCGTGCTCAATAGTACTAATGTGGCTTCACTGTCATCCACAACGCCATGACAGTTTCGTCATCGTCGTGACAGCTCCTTCTCCTCTTCATCCTTGCAAATTCAAGCCAAAGGTGAGTCCTTTTTCGTTCGATTTTGTAGTTTCACCAAAAACAAAATAGAAAAATAATCACTGCACATAGTATGTGCTCTTCTTTTGTTTTTCAACTGAGATCCTCTTGCTTCGACTTCTTGTTTTTGTTCCTCAAATCCACAGTTTTGTGCTTGCTTCCTTGCTAGGGTTCGGCATGTAGAATCTGGATACTCGATAGAGTTCGACAATAGAGGATGCCTGCTGCCTATTGTTGGCTTGTGTGTGTTGGTGATCCCCGTTTGAGTATTGTTGCTCTATTCAAAAGCTGAATAAATATATATGACATTATGAACCATTTTCCTTATTAATTTCTACATGTTTGATTTCTTAATTTTCTTTTTTATTTTTTCTCTTTTTAATTGATTTGATTTCTTAATTATATGCCCCATTTGCAACCAAGTGTAGTGATTAACTGAATCAATATCATGGCTATAGTTTATTTAAAAGTCCAAAGCTTCCCAAATGGCTCCATCTAGTTAGATTTTATCTTCCGATGCTGTGATTGTTTTATTTCAATTTTTTTATTAAAATAATATATGATAAAAAAAAAAATAACATTACTATAGGTAGGAAATATCTAGGCATTCTTCTCTTTATGATCTTTGAAAGAATTCAAAAAAAAAATTATAGAAGGTAAAAAGTACAAAAGATATTTGATGGTCACATAGGGTATGAGTATCCAAACATTGACTATTTATTAATCATCAATGGGACAACTAATTCTTTTAGCTCTTGCTTTTTTCTTTGTACATGGCAATGAATTAATGGACATATAACAAACGCAGCTATTACTGTAGGATAATTTTCTTTTAAGGTTTCCTCCAATTTTTACTAAAACCTTATATCTTTTTGAATGTCATCATGAGTATTTTAGTTCATCCCTTTTTTTATAATGAAATTCAAATTATACAAAAGTTCTTCAAATTAAATGGCTTATTATACTTGTCTCTGGCTAAAATCTCTTATTGATTTAGTTGTTACTAATGTCTAAATGGAAAGGAAAAATAGTGTGCTTGTTTTATTGGTTCACTTACAAAGCATTTGTTCAATGTATCTTGAACCCATTTTTTTTTTACAAATTATACTAAATCTTGCTTTGATTAACTTAATTTTGTACCTTCTAAATTGTTAAGTGTTGTTGGTAGCTAAGCCCACTTAATTTGTGTGATAAATCAAAGCATTAATTAATATACCATGTAATTTGCAGTATATGTGTATTGTTTATGACAGTGAGCTTTGGAATAAAATTTGACATTTAGGAGTTGGAGATAAGTGTCTCATAACAAGGTATCTTTAGTGTAACAACGTATGTTATTTTCTGTTTACTTTTACTATTGATATGTCCACTCTGAACATTATATTTTCATAGATGGATAACGAAAATATTAAAGATGCGAATTTAGAAGATAGAACGAACGTCATGCATGACTCAGAAAATCAAGTAACTTCTACTGACGTATATCAACCTAAACCAATACAAATCTTAACTTGTGTTAGGGAAGAGTTAGAAAAGAGACAACATATTTGTGTCGCATCTCTTTCATATTTTACGGTGCATGCATTGTATATTTTGGAATTATTATCACAATATAGGCCTAGGCAAATTAATGACGAAAACTTGGAAATAGAAAATAGGCATACTCAGTTAATGATGCGGTTACTGAAGTCTGAAAAATGGCAAGATGTCATACGTATGAGCCCTGAAGTATTTAAACTGTTGTGTCAAAAGTTAAGAGGAACTGGTAGAGTAAAGGATTTAACTCGCTCTACGCAGTGGTGAAACTTGAAATAAAATTTTGGGGGGGGCCAGATAGAAGATAATTGTCAAAATGCTTTTGATATGGACCCCATTTAAGATAAGCTCGTCTAATCTCATATCTCTGGTTTGGGTGATACTGCCAAATTTAAAGCCGTTTTCCAGGGTCTCGTTCTAAAAAATTAAGGTCAAACTTATCAGATATAACTTTTTGAACTTTTAAAGGTTGTATCTCACTTTTTTCATGATTCGTTAAAGTAGAAGAACTATCTACAGGTGTTGATATTATAAAAGTTATATGTTCTCCTTCTTAAATATCAGCATTCCTCTTAAAAAATGCATCAATTCTTTGATTTTTTATTATTATTTTATATAAAATTTGAATATATATTTTGTAAAATATGTAAAGAAGAAGTTAGAAGGACAAATATTAAAATTTATAATATTTATTGAATTTTTTTATCAATTTATAAAAATACAATAATATTAATACTTATTGAATATTCTATTATTTTTTATCATATAAAAAATTAAATTAAATAAATAATAAAATATAAAATAATATTAAATTAAATAAATAAAAAATATCTAATTTTTTATATTTGAACTTAAAGATAGAGGGAGTGTTGCTTATTGAACTTGTTGGGTACTTTAAATCATAGTAAAATATTTAAGTCAATTAAACTATTTTTTATCTTTTGAAAAAGTACTACTAATTTTTTTATAAAAAGTTTTGGGGGGAGGGGGGGAGGGGGGCATGGCCCCACTTGTCTGAACTAAGCTCCGCCCCTGGCTCTACGGTTGAAGAGCAAGTTGCTAAATTCCTCCATATTATAGGGAATAATGTGAAAACTAGAACCATGTCTTTCTTTTTTCACTGCTCAGGAGAGACAATTAGTCGTCACTTTCACAATGTCCTACATGCTATTCTATCGTTAGAGGGAGACTTCTTCAAGCAATCATCTGGTGAGGATGTTCCTTATGAAATACTTCATAATAGTCGATTCTATCCATTTTTTAAGGTACTAAATCTTTTAATTTACTAAGTGAATTTTATGTAATTGTCAACGAAATAATTATAAAACTGTTATGTTAATATGTCAATATACTTTACAAAAAAGGACTGCATTGGAGCCATAGATGGAACTCATAGTCGTGTGAAGGTACCAAGGGTAGAAGTCCCTTGTTTTCACGGAAGAAAAGATCACCCTATACAAAATGTGTTAGCTGCTTGTGGGTTTGATATGGAATTCACTTATGTGTTGTCTAGTTTGGAAGGAATTGCCTCTGACTCGAGAATTTTGAAAGATGCTCTAAGTAGGAAATATCCACTTCGAATATCTGAAGGTCTGTTATAGTGTAATTTATAAAATTGTCTATATAAAGTTAACTTCATAGACACAGTATGTTATACTTTAATTTGTGTATGGAACTGTTGTAGGAAAATTTTATCTAGGTGATGCTGGATTTATGCTAAAGCCTGGGATACTTACACCATATAGAGGTATTCGGTATCACTTAAAAGAGTATTTAGTATGTGAGCCACAAAATCCAAAAGAACTATTCAACCACCGCCATTCTTCATTAATAAATGTCATTGAAAGATGTTTCGGAGTTCTATAAAAAAGATTCCCAATTATAGCTGGCGACACTGAACCTTATTATTCATTTGAAACTATGAGACACATTTTTTTGGCATGTTGTATATTGCATAACTTTTTTATGGGTGTCGATGTTGATAAATCTATAATTGATGCAGTTGACCGAGAATTGCTACAAGAATGCAACATAGATAGATCACAATCAAATCAACAACGTGATGAGGAATATAGACATGCAACATTGTTACGAGATAATATTGCAGCTGAAATGTGGAATGTGTATCAAGCTTTATGAGTGATTATATGTTTCATATATATGAATATGTATATATATGTATATTTTGCGGTCAGAATTGTTTAATTATATTTTTTTAAGGATATTTTTTACAGGTTAAATAATACCAAATAAAGGAAATAAGACAACAGAAACTAATCATCTATTTAAAGACAACTTAAGATGGTCAGATGAGATGGATGAAGTTCTATCGAATGCATTATCAGAAGAAGCATTGAAAGGTAATAGACATGATGGATCGTGGACAACTGAAGCATATGCCAATGTTGTGAAGACTTTGAGCATAGCAATAGGCCCGCACATAACAAAGAACCACATCAAGAATAGAATGAAGATATTGAAAGATCATTTTGTTGAGGCATATGACTTATTTCATCACTTAAGTGGATTTGCGTGGAGTCCTGTTACTAAAAAGTTTGAAGCTGAAGAAGAAGTGTGGCAAGACTTTATTAAGGTATCTTATACCTTTTTATTACTTATACCAATGATGAAGTTAGTCACAAAATAATTTTAACATTTCTTTTGCAAGAGAAACCCCATGCAGAAAAATGGAAAAAAAATGCAAATTAAGCATTATGATACTTTGAAGGAGTTGTTCAGAGCTGATAGAGCTACCGATAAAGGGGCTGCTACTTCACGAGAAAGGATTCAACAATTTGATAGAGATCCCATTGACTTGAATGACTCGTTTGAACACACTGGATTTTCTGACATAGATGTTAATATGGGACATGATACCCCAACGTTTTCTGGTAATTTAGATTCACCAAGTGCTCTTCATAGTCAGCCAAATCAATTAGGAGGGACTTCAACTTCAAGAGGTACAAAGCGTAAGTCTCCTATGAATGATTTTTTGGAGGCACAATATGAAAAAGTTGCTTTGGAAATTACTACCATGGCCGATGCTATAAAAGAGGGAAGTTATCTGTCTAGCAAGCTACATGACGTGGCTCAGAGACAGGTTGAATCAGTTGAGAGACAAGTTTCTGTGGCTGAGAGGTAAGTTTCGGTTGTTGAAAAATAAGTCTCATTAATTGAAAGACAAGTTGCAATTGCTAAAAATGGGTTAGCTATTATGCAACAAAGTAGGCATCGCCTTTACAGCAATCAGATGTACGAGATATGTTGATTGAATTGGGTCTGGTAGGTTCATATCGAATGCAATGTTATCAGTTTTTAAGTGAAAATGAGCAGAAAAAGCGCCAAATTTTCGGGATCCCACCTGAAATGCGA
The DNA here is from genome assembly GCF_000816755.2 of Arachis ipaensis. Lineage (NCBI taxonomy): Eukaryota > Viridiplantae > Streptophyta > Magnoliopsida > Fabales > Fabaceae > Arachis > Arachis ipaensis. The sequence continues at coordinate 34,238,335 of NC_029786.2, read as the reverse complement.
CTGGATGCTCTTTTTCATTTCACGATGTGGTGTTTGCTTAGGAGATATGGTATTTTCAGAAAACGTTCACCATTACAGGTATAATTTTTATACGCACTAAATTTTTTGTCAATTTGAGGTTATTATTTTTAATAATTGATTATGTGTGTTTCTTATTGTTGTAAAGTATGAGTATATACAGGGGCGGAGCTTAGTTGAGACAATGGGGCTATGGCCTCCTCCATACTTTTTATAAAAAAAATTAGTAGTATTTTTTTAAAAAATAAAAAATAATGTGTACAGATAGCTCAAATTATGTAGAATTCAATTTTTAGAATATTTTTTTTGAAAGTGTTGTGTGATGATAAAATAGTACTCTCCTGAATTCCTGGTCGTTGTTACTCTGTAGTGCTAGGGAGCCAATGGCCTAAGTGTACAATGTGTACAATGGGCTAAATATTTGGTTTATGAATCAAATGAACATCACCTATACTATGCAGAATAACCATCCGGATACCAGGGATAACCATCTGGATACTAGGGATAATAAACATCTCATGTTATAAAAAGCTAATTTTGGGTTCACCAAGGTTCAAACTCCTGACCTTCTAGATCTGAAACTCTTATACCATGTCCTGAAACCACTCATCCCAAAAGCGTAACCTAACAAGACAATATAACACTAATAATAATATCTCTAATACTTTTTAAACCTTCATTGTACACATTGTACGCTTAAATCATTGGCTCCCTATACTTTCTCTTTGACATTTTATTATATGTTTATAAAAATTGAATATATTTTTTTCGCACGTAATAAAAAAGAAATAGTAGCCACTTCTAGTAATAATTTATTTTGTAAATGCGATTTACAAAATAGTACTCTCCTAAATTCCTGGTTGTTGTTACTCTTTTGACATTTTGTTATATGTTTATAAAAATTGCATATATTTTTTTTCGCACGTAATAAAAAAGAAATAGTAGCCACTTCTAGTAATAATTTATTTTGTAAATGCGATTTAGTGAAACTTTTTCTTAAATATGATTAAGGAGATTAATGATGTAACCTATGAGTAATTTTTATTATTCTTTTAAAAAATTATTTATTTATATATATTTAAAAAATAATAATACATTTTTTATTTATG
>NC_029786.2:34219497-34236951 GCF_000816755.2 Arachis ipaensis | reverse complement strand
CTCACTCAGAGTGAATGTAAAACAAACCTACATTCTACCCTTGTTTCTTTTACTCTTTTCAGTCCCTCCCTCCTATTCTCAGAAATCTCCATTCTCCTCCATAGCACCTTCCTCCCTCCGTCGGTAGAGTCGTAGACCGTAGCGCGTCCCTCCCTCCTCCTCCATCCGCGACGCCGTTCTCCTGCCCCGCCATCCTTCTCGCGCAATCCGCGGCAGTGGCGCGTTCCTCGTCGCCAAGTCGCGAGTCCCAACCGTGGCGCTCTTCTCCATCAAAGAAGCAGCAGAAGTTCTATCACTATCAACAGGAATGGAAGAAGAGAGCGAATCGGTAAGAGTAAAGGACATCATTCTGAAGCGGAAGATCGGAAATGGGTCGTTCTCGGCGGTGTGGAGGGCGGAGCACAGAGGCACCGGCGAAGAGGTGGCAGTGAAACAGGTCTTCCTCTCCAAACTCAACCTTCGCCTTAAGTCATTGTTCCACTGCGAGCTCAATTTCTTGTCCTCCGTCAACCACCCCAACATCGTTCGCCTCCTTGATTTCTTCCAGGTTCTTCTTTTTTAATTTTGGTTCCCTTTTATTTGAATGCCCTTTTTCTTATTTTTTAAATTAAAGTGAAATATGTTGAAAAAAATCAATTCTTTGTTGCATAATTGAAGGATCATTTTATTATTGTTATTTAAACTTTCGCTATTTCTGATTTCTACTTTAGTATGATGGGATGTGCGTACTTGGTGATGGAGTTCTGTGCTTGAGGGAACCTTGCAGTTAGAGCACCCCATCATGACTCAAAATCTAATGAACAAGAGATCAAGTAAATCACTTTAGTAATAATTAGTAATAATATCTTCTAAATTCTCCCTCTTTTAAATCCTTTTAGATACTAGTACATCTTTCTTTTCATGTAGCTCAACTCAAGAATGGCATATACTGAACCTTACTTGAATCATAAGCTGTGCCCTCTTTCCAAGATTCAGGTATGTTTGTATGTTTTTTCTTCTTTTTTTGTTTTTGATAATTGAATAAGGCTCAATTATTGAGAAGGTAGGTGCCTAAAACTATGACGATCATTTTGGAATTTCGACCAGCCCAAATGGAAAGTTCCTTGTGTTTTTATCTGCGAGAAGTACTGTGGATTCAGGAGTGCACGATGCTACAAACTCACTACATAGAATTGATTGGCCAACCGATGGAAAACTCACTACAAACTGCATCATGTTGAGTGTATAAGGTATATATTTATCTGCGATGGTTTTATTATTTCTTTCAAATTGAATCTCAACCTTATATGCACAATACTGATGAACAATGATGCATTTCAACATTTTAATAATGAGACATCTCTTTTTATGTTCTTTTCAGGTTGATATGGTTGTTGTTATTGATGGGAGCAGAATTTTGGGACTTGGAGATTGGAGTTCATGGAAATGGCAATCCATTGGGAAGCTTGATCTGTATGTTGCAGCTGCTGGGAAAAATCCTAAACGGTATATGTGCAACATTTTCCATTTATTATTCCTTTCAAACTGTTCCAATATTGATAAAATTAATAGCTCTAAGATGTCTGTTAAAATATCCAAGTTTTGGTTTAAATGTTATGATGAATAATACTTGAAAAGCATTTTTTGATCGAAGTTGCTACTCATCACAGAGTTCACGCCCTGGGATGATTCCGTCGCCATGAATGGCATTGTTGCTGGTCTAAAAGGATTCAGAGATGATGATGTGAAGCCATTTTCTGCTGGTTTGAATTCAGCTGAGACTCAGGTTTGTTTGTAGATAAAAATAATTTAATTCTTTTTCTTGTTAATGTAGGAATATGTACAAGTAACTCAGCAAGGTAGTGAACTTAAATCTAATGCCATTGACATAAATACATGATTTTGTTGCATTGATCTTTGATTAGAATGAAAGTAGAGGATTTTCTTCTCTCTGTTTTTCATACAAACAGTTTTTGACTAATGAAATTTCTTAGGATCCTCTATTCGTTGTATGTCTGATTGCGAATCAAAATAATTTAACTAACAAAGTAAGCAATAAGTTCTTCTTTTTCTAGCTAGGCTTATATTCGCTGGCTCCAATCATTCTTTGACTCAATGTTTCGGCAATAATAATTAGAACTAGATATTTAGCATTAGAAGAGGGATATAGAGCTAGCGGTCATTTTTTTTTTGACTTTACATTATTATTGAGGAACCTTCAACACGGGATAGTAGTAGTTAATTACTTTGATAGTAGTTGTTATTGTCTATTACTAATATATATATATATCAAAGGCTAATTAAGAAAAGCAATGATGGCTATGAAAGATTTGGAGAATATATTATTAAGATTTCATTCCTATGAAAATATGTTGAGTTATCTGATTTGTTTGATAAACTGAATTTGGCAGATTACAAAAATTTAGGCTAGAGTGGTTATCCTTGTTTGATAGTAATTGATACTGGTTTCAGCAGGCTCATTTCTTTTCTTTTCTTTTCTTTTCTTTTCTTATCTTTTCTTTTCTTATCTTTTCTTTTCTTTGCTTTATATGAAGTTTGGTTGTTGCTTCGGTACCAAGGTTGTCTTGCCATGTAATGTACTCCCTTGCTGCTAATCTTCATTCCTTGAGTCATGGAAATTGATGAATTATTGCTGCTATATAGGCCATGTAAATGCAGTGCCAGTGAGGGAGATCCATCAAGCAGTGCTGCACAGGCAAGCATTTCCTTTTGCTTTGTAACTTGGATCCTTGAGATTCTATTGTCCCTTGATACCTTTTTTGGGTGGCTGGAGCATAACCCTTTATTTATTGAATTGAACAGGCAATAGGCTTGATAGCGGCAGGGAAGGAATTGCAAGGACTTAAAGCTCTGAATCTAAATAAATTATTGAGGGATTCTGAAAATTTTACTATCCAATACTATACCAAAAATGGATTATTGCTTAAGATTGTCTCATAGTCTGCTTCATCATGCTCTTTTATATCTTGTTTTATCATACTGTTCTTCCTAATGGATTATTTTAATCATTTGAAGATTGTAACATTAGTTCGCAATTTTGTATCCCCAATATGATTACAGATTTTTCTAAATGATGTAAAATTGTTTGACCTGCTGCTTGACTTTGTTTTCTACATACTGTTTTGGGTGGTTGCAAACAGGTTTTACTATGTTCTGTTTATTTAATTTGATAAGGATATACCAGGATTTTTTTTCTAATTTAATAAAAGATATAGCCACGCTTTGAAAGCGTGGCCATATCTCTCACATACGACCACGTTTTTAAGTGTGGCAATTTGTAAAAGTGTGGCATAAAATAAAGCGTGGCGATAGAACAACCAACATGCTTGCAGATGTGACTTTTTTTAAAGAGTGACATTAGCTCAAAAAGCGTGACGATATCTTCGCCACGCTTTTAGAAATGTTTTCTTGTAGTGAATTTAAAAGGAGAGTAATTTGTCTTTTTTTTTTTTTTTATAATATAAAACCATTCCAATAATTGAAGCTGAACCACCGAAAATCCGAGTCATGAAGACTATTATACAAGTGTTCTGTATAAATCACATCACTAATAAGTGCTACAGTATATAGACAAAGTACTAACGTCATTTGTTTCTTCCACCGTTTTACATCCTAACGTATTCCAAAATGCTCTATTCAAGATACTTGGTCGCTTTCAAAATCTACTTTTACATCACCAGAGGTTAGAAATTGCTACTCCATAATGTTAATCAGACAAGAATAGTTTTGGAAGATTTTTAGAGAATAAAAATGTCAAAAACCAAAATATTCAACCCAAAAATTTTTAGAACCAATTTAGGGATTTATTCTTAAATTTAAATTAATAGTGATAAATTAACCAAAAATACTATGTGCACAAAAAAAATTGTTATTATGTATTTGTGTATAAATATATATTATTTAATTTATTTTAATATATATTTTATATTTTAATATATATTTTATATGAAAATATTAATAACTGATTTGATGGTTGATTTTTTGTTAACACCAAACATGATCATAAATTAACACAAAAAAATGAAACACTTGTCAAGTGTAAAAATGAATTTCCATTTAAATATCCTCACATTCACATTCACATTCACATGGTCAGCAAACCGAACCCACAAAAAATAGATTAGCCAAAGAAAATTGCACCAGAAAGTTAAAAGAATAAATAAATAAATAAAAATTTTAAAAAGATCAAATTGGAAACCAAAACCTTAAATTAATAAAAAAAAATATTAGGAAAAAAGAAAGTAATCAATCTCCCCCCTTCACAACATCTACACTTGCAGCAGAAGACAATAACTTCTTGAATATCCTAAACAAAGCAGCACACGAAATTTGCTTCAGTCTCCTCCAAACCAGACACTTGTTCCTCCTACCATGGTGTCTACCAATAATCCTCTTTCTGCAGTTGTTCCTCCAACCACCATGGTTGCCACGTGTTACTCTCTCCTTCACCCTCCTAAAACACCTTTTTGTCTTTTGAGGGACACTCTCCTTCCTTGAAAACTGGTAGCTCCTAAGGTACATCTGCCTACATGAGATGCTATCCACCACCTTCGGGTGATCCTGACCATACACGTGGCATCTCCTCCTACCCTCGTGGCTCAACGACCTAACAAACTCTACGTCTGATTCCGGCCACTTATACAGGTTCGTATAGTTGGCGCGAATGCGAGAATCACGTGTGTCATTGATACAGTTAGATATGCAGATCGAATTCATTCTTACAACTGTTTCTTGTGTAGTTGTGTTGTTCTTCTAATGAGTTTTTTTTATTTTCTTTTGTTCTTATTTTCTGTATGGGGTATGTGATGAAATTTGGAAGAGAATGGAAATTGAAAGGATTTGTCCTTGGATTGAAAGAGAATTAATTAAGGTTGTGGGAATAAAGGGTGGTTGAATGGATTTTATAGTGTGGGATTTTTGTCACGTTATGATATGATGATGTATGATGATTTGCACCTTAGAATTTCTCCTATACTATATATCTTTGGTAAAGTAAGGTTTGCTAAATTTAATTGAATGTGTGAGAGTTTATGCTGTATGTTAGGCAAAAGTTAGATAGCCTAAAGAAAATGCCACCGTGTTATGCATATTAAAATATATATATATATTGTGTTTATAAGGGACCGGGATGGAGGCTAATGTGGAAACTGGAAAGGTAATTTTCTTTTGCAAATTATTTAACATTATCCAGTCTTGTCTCTTGTCTACATCAAACTCTTGGTTTTTTTCCCCATTTCTCTATACTTCTTTACTTGTCATTTAGAACATGTAATTGTTAGAAACATGAATTTATGTGTAATCTAAAAATAGTATGACTAAATAACTCTTAATTAACTAATGAAACTGAAAATAATAAAATATTTTTAAATGTTTTTATAGACTAAGTATAAGTAGTAATAATTCTTTGGATAAAGAAAAAGAATGACAGATATATTGTGAAAAAAAAAGTCAAGATAAAATAATAAGAAACAAAGAAGTAATCCATCCAAAATTTTTAGTTTAAGAAGTTTGTTAACAAATATTTTAAAACTTCACATTAAGGAAATAAAAGTAAAAATTTAAAAAAAATTATGCGTAAAATGTATTAAACTATGAATAAAGTACTAAATTAAACCACATAAATTATAGCATTGACAAATTTAATAAAGAAAATTAAACTAACTTATAACTATAAAAGATAAATATTAATAGATAAAACTATTTAAATCTTAAAAAATTTTAAACTATTTATTCAATCTATCTTATTTTTTTCCAAATTCTAACTCTCACCTTATCCTATTCCCAATTTCCAATACTCTTTATCCTCACTCACAGTCTCCCAATCCCTTTTCCTTCCCTATTCTCGGGTAGTGTTGATGTTGAGAGAAGATTGGTGGCACTGTCACTGAACATGTGGAAGTATCTTCAAGTTATGGACAATAATGATCATGAAGTTGTGTGTTGTTAGTCAATTCTCAAATGTGGCTAATGCTTATAACCAAGGTTTTGAGAATTGAATTGATGATCCAACCATTCTAGTTATTAATTTATTGATAAAAAATATAAGTAACTAACAAAGTTATCGAACAATATGAACAATAGAGTTAAAAAATAAATTAATATTAAATTTAATTANCAAGCCATTAACGCGCCTCCGCATCTGATACCGCGCTTCTGCAGCCGTCGCCACCGCTTCTACCCCATCCGCCGAGCAGCCAGCCATTTCCTGAATTTGTTTTTTCTTCCCACCGCCAATTCAGTAGAACCGTGCAGTCTATCGAAGCCTAATGTGGTCACTATCACCCCCGCATCGTCTCCGACTGATCCGACCAAAATACAGGAGAGAGTTGTGGTTGCCGTTTCAAGATTACGTAACTTCTTATAGCCCTTTCAATGGAGTCCCATTTTGGTGAACCAGTTTCTCATTCTCTAGCATCCTTCACTAACGGCAATACCATCCATTCAAGTGACAATCTTCTCAATTCTTCCAACGTTGAAGGTGAAAAGTCTAACAAGGTAAGTAATGTATGTTGGTGGTGTGGGACGTATGTTTATTTTCATATAAATGAGATGGTTAATCTAAGTCCAATATTTTTAAAAATTGATGGTATTCATTCCAAAAATTTTTTTATGGTGTTCTGGTTCTGCCGTATAGGAATTAGTTCAAGGGTGATAAATCATATATCAATTTCTAAAGAGGATGAAGATGAGCTATTTATTTTCTTAATCCGATAAACTATTATGTTACCTTTTTAATATGTTATACTGAATTTGGTTCATTATAGGTTTATTGTTAAATTCTAATCATTGCTCATGGTTGCTATTAGATTGTTTTGAATCCACATTTTTATGCTCCCATGCCATGCATGCACAAACAAAAAACTGGCTACATATGTAAGGAAAAGGAAAAGGGTACAGCAGTTAATACTGAGCTTTTTGACTTTTCAAAGCACAGAAGAAAACTTGGTTTAGGTTGTGTAGGTGTGTTTCATAGGTGGTGGACCCATGCATGCTATATAAATAAATAATTAATTAATATAAGACTAATTAGTTTTGTGAGAATTTTGTATGAGTATACTTCTCATTGTTATGATTTCTGTTAAGTCTTGTATAATAATAAATTTTTAATGATATGCTTTGAAAAAGTGTGAATTAAATATTTTTAGATGACACTTGTTTAATAGTACCGTATCTAATTAGTTTGTTTGTTTTTGTTTGGTTGTGTATGTTATGATTGTAGGCAATAGATTGTACGAACATTAATGAGTTTGGAAGTGATGACACGGATCTTGTTGATGAGGTTTGAACACTAGTATATTAATGTTTTTTTTAACCTCATGTTTTGAATCAACCATTAATCCTCATGTTCATCGAATGATGTTTGTATTGAACTGATTCCTAGTTACTAGATCACAGTTGTCTTGCCGAAGATGAAATACCAAGAGTTGGGATGCGGTTTAATCATTTGAAGCTGGCTCAGGATTTTTATGCGACCTATGCAAAGAAAGTAGGTTTCATAAGCAAGATAAGGAATACAAATTATGACAGGATGACTAAGGAACTAATTAACCAATCTATTCATTGTAATCGGGAGGGTTTCCGTGGATCTCGTGTCAAAGCACCCACACGAAAGAACACGGTCGCAGCTGTCGGGTGTAGAGCAAGGGTATATGCAAAGTTTGACAAGGTGAAGCAAGATTGGGTTTTGCTAAAGGTTGAGTTGAGGCACTCGCACCCATGTTCAACTAAAAAGGCGGTGCATTACCACGAGATTAGAGAGTTGACCATGCATGCGAAATGCATGATTGAGGTTAATGATGAGGCGGACATTTGACCCAACAAGACATTTCTAGCATTGGCTAACGAGATTGGTGGGCCATCGAACCTGGGCTTCTCCGAGAAGGATGTCAGGAACTACATCTCATCAAGACTCAGATTCACTAATGTCAACGCCAATGTCGAATGTTGGATTACTTCATGCGAATGAAGGAGATGAATCCGAACTTCTTCTATGCAGTAAATGTGGACGACGATTACAAATTTAAGAGTGCAGTTTGGGTTGATGCACGGTGCAGGGCTTCTTATGAATACTATGGAGACGTGGTGTCATTTGATACCACATACAGTACGAACCGGTAAAATATATTTATGTTGACGTTGTTTACTTTTTGTGGTATTTTGTATTAGTTGGATGTTAATAAATGTGGTTGTTTTTACTTAGGCTTGGTTTGCCGTTCACCTCTTTCGTCGGTGTGAACTACCATGGTAAGTCTACTTTGTTAGGCTGTGCTTTGCTAGGCAGTGAGGAGATCCCTAGTTTTGAGTGGGTGTTCACGTAATGGCTGAAGTGCATGGGAACTGCACCACATGGTATCATCACAGACCAGTGCAGGTCCATGTTTGGTGCAATTAGGAAGGTCATACCCAATACACGCCACCGTTGGTGCATATGGCATATAACGAAAAAGATACCGTATAAGCTCGGTGGTTATGATAGGTTCAACGAGTTGAATGCCAAGCTGAAGCACATTATATGGAACTCTCAGTCGGTTGAGGGTTTCGAGGATGGTTGGGCTGAATTCATTGAGGAGTTCGACCTACATCACAATAAATGGCTATCAGGTTTGTGTCTTTTAAGTCAAATCACGTATTGTCATTGCTTAGATGTTGTACTACTCTTGTATGTTGTTCTAAAAATCTGTTCCTAATACGGGTTTCTGTTGTTGGGTGGTTTGTTTTGTGTAGACCTATTTGATGACCGACGCATGTGGATGCCGATCTTTTTCAAGGGTCAATTTTGGGCTTCTATGAGGAGTACGCAAAAGAGTGAGAGTATGCACTCATTCTTTGGTGGATACTTACATTGCAAGACTAGCTTGGTTCAGTTCGTCCATGAGTACGACAATGTGCTTGAAAACAAGGAGCAGAAGGAACTAGAGAACGATGCTGCAGACTCAAAAGGATTAATCCCATGTGCAACTAGCTCAGCCATCGAGCGATAATTTCAACAAGAGTACACCAACGACATGTTTAAGGATGTCCAAATGGAGTTTGGCAAGAAGGCTTATTGCAATATTCGTGCCGTTAATGAACAGGGTGACTCGGCCTGGGTAAAAGTGGAACAGGAAATACTAGCCTATGAGAAGACCCGGTATGTTACGTACAATGTCCATTTCGGCCATTCGACTCACGAGGTTCGATGTGAGTGCAACTTGTTCGAGAGTGCAGGTGTGTTGTGTTGCCACTGTCTTGTAGTGCTTTCATCTTACAAAGTGAATAAAGTGCCTTCATGTTATGTTCTTTGTCGTTGGAGCAAGAAAATAAAGTGCAAGCACACTTATATTAAGATTAGCCACGATGTGAGATGTTCAAATGAGAGCCACAACTTATTCAGAGGGTTGTGTGCACACTTCTACAACGTTGCACAGGAATTTGTGAATGGAGATGATGAAGCAGCCATGTTGCATGCTGCTCTGGACGATGCAAGGGCCAAGCTAGTTGATTACCGTACCAAGATGCAGAATAAAGTTGTTGCTGATGCACACACTAGCATCGCCATAGAGATTTCCTCTGTGGTGGCCACAGGGGACATTCAAGGCCCATCAAAGGTAACTACAAAGGGTCAGCCAAAAGGTAAAAGACTCGGATATGAGATGGAAAAGTCTATCAAGAAATCCATGCAGAGAAAGTGGAAGAGTTCAGGCCAGGTAAGTATCGTAATTAATTTAAAGCTTCACCTTTAGTTCATAGTTGATTAATAAGATAATGACTTGTTTTCATTTGAGTTTGTTTCTTTTAGGATAATCGTGTAGAATCCTATGAAAATATAGATTTGGATGCTCCCGCTCGGCAGATTGGTCCGCAAGGAGTTGGTGGATTCATGTCCCTGTTAAACTCTTTCAGCAATACCTAGACTGTTTTGGATAGTGAATCTGTTATGTTACATTAGAGCTCCTTTTTTGTTAGTTGTTCCAACTCAATATTTATGTTTGATGGTTATTTCGTTGTGCGAGTTGTTTGATGGTCAAATGTATATGAAACTGGTATTCTGTGAGTTTGGCTTATTGTTCCAACTCTTTTGGCTTGTTGTTAACCTGGATGTTCGATTCAATAGGATAGCGGATGTTTATTTTGATTGTTAACCAGAAGGTTATTCTAAATAGTATCGGTGTATTGTGTGTGATCAGTTAGAAGTATTTTAATGTGGATGTTCGATTCAGTAGGATAGCAGATTGTTATTTAGAATAGGCAAGGCTTCAATTACAAGTATTTTAACCTAGATGTTCGTTTCTATTAGCTAGCGGGTGTTTATTTATGTTGGTAACCAGATGGTTATTTTGAATAGTATGGTTGTGTGATCAGTTAGAAGTATTTTAATGTGGATATTCGATTCAGTATGATAGCGGATGGTTATTTCTACTTGTACACAAATAGTTATTTCTTCTGGTTCACAGATGATTATTTAGACTAATCATGGTGTATTGTGTGTGATCAGTTACAAGTATGTTAACCTAGATGTTTGATTCAGTTGGATAGTGGATGGTTATTTCTATTAGTACCCAGATGGTTATTCTTAACTAATAGCTGTTACGCATAGCTAATATATTGAAACAGAAACAGAGTAGTTAGAGCACAAAAAATGTTCTGCTACATGAAAATTTATCCTATCTGTTCTAACAAAACTCCACCGCGAAAACACCTAAACAAAATGAGAAAGGTATTTGTGGTCTTAAGACTAAGTACATCTATTGCTTTCTCCGATTCCGGTTCTTTCTCACAGGTAATTCTTTGACCCGTTTCATCAATGTCCTAGTGCTTGGTGCCGTGAATGGTGATTTAACCATCTTTTTCTTGTTTCTTGTATAGTTGTGGCTTACATGTTCTTCATTTTGTTGCAACAAAGTTTGCACCTGTTCAATTGATTCATTGTGTGCTCCCATGACAATATCCACCATGAGCTCCATTCTAAATCTCCGAAGCATACTTTGTATGGTATTTTCATTTTGAGGGTGATGATTGAAAGGCCAAATAAACATGAACCTGAAATTACAAATTTAAAACAGAGTGACCAAGTAACTTACATCGTCCCAATCATCTAGTTTACAATCTTCAGTCCATGTCTCCATGAATTTAATGACATAAATGCCACAATCCCAACTACATAATTAAGTAAGTATGGTCCAATCAGTATGATATCAATATTATAGAAACTATGAATGGATAAATTTTTCTGGTGTGTTGATTGGCTCTACTTACCCGTTCGGTTGCATAGGGACTATGGCATATGCAAAACTTGGGTCGTTCGTAAGTTGGGATGGTCGCTTTGGCCATGTCTTCAATTAGTCGCCCCTGCAAAATACTCAACAATGTTTCCTCAGTTTTTGTCTTATGTGCTCAATTGAATCTGCTAGGGTCGGATACATCGAGAATAGGAGGTATGTGCCACGGGAAAATGGTCTGTTGACTCGTTGGGCATAGAAACATCTTCAGGACCACCAAGATGAAGTGCCTTATAAAATTTGCCCGTCCTGCTTCAGTGTCCTGATTAACCGCTATTTTACGATTTATTTTGTATTGAATTGAGTGAATTTTATCCATCATTCTCACACTTATGCATATAAAACGCATGTTTTACATTTTCCTTCCCAATTTTGTGCTATGATTGAAAACATGCTTCTTTGGCCTTAAATTTGCTAATTTTTAATCCTCTCTTATTACTATTCGATGCTGTGATATGTGTGTTAAGTGTTTTCAGGTTTTCCAGGGCAGGAATGGCTTAGAGGATGGAAAAGAAGCATGCAAAAGTGGAAGGAACACAAGAAATTGATGTTTGGAGAAGCTGGCAGTGACGCGCACACGTAGATGACGCGTACGCGTGACCAGCGCATCAGTCAAGCGACGCGTACACGTGGATGACGCGTACACGTGACTTGGGATTTATTCAGTGATGTGTACGCGTGGCTGACGCGTACGCATGACAAGCGTCACCTGCTACAATTTACAGAAAACGCTGGGGGCGATTTCTGGGCTGTCTTTGGCCCAGTTCCAAGCCCGAAAATACTGATTAGAGGCTGCAGAGTGGAGCTGGATGGGGGGAATCATTCATTCACACATTCATTCACAATTAATAGGTTTTAGATGTAGGTTTCTAGAGAGAGAGATGCTCTCTCCTCTCTCTAGGTTTTAGGATTTTTAGGTTTTGCTTTTCTCAAATTCAGATTTCTACTTCACTTTAATTTAATTTCTCTTCTACTTTTATTTGTTCTAGTACCTTAGCTATCTATTTCTCTTGTTGATTACTTTATGTTTTCAATTTAGTTTATAAACTTTTATGTTTCCTTTGATCCATATTAATGCAATTTATGTTCCCATATTTATGATTGCCTTCTTTAATTTGTGTTGTTGATGCTTGCAATTGGTTGTTTAAATTTAATATTCCTTGTTACTTTTCTATGCTTTTGATGTTGTGCCTACCAAGTATTTAATAAAATGCTTGGTAGGATTTTAAATTAGATTTTTGGTATTCTTAGCTTAGATTGAGTAATTTGGAGACTCTTGAATTGTCAAAGTCTCTTGTTGGTTGGTGATTGAAAGTTGCTAGTTGGCTTGAGCTTCACTAACTCTAATCTTTGATTAGGACTTGTGAACTCAAGTTGAATTTCTCACTTGACTTACCTTCAATTGTTAGAGGTTAACTAAGTAAGTGCAATTTGCAATTGCCGTCACAATTGACCTTGATAATGAGGATATGACTTCTAAATCTCAATCCTTGCTAATAACTTTCTTAATTATTAGTTTATTTTCTTGTCATTTACATTCCTTGTTCAAAATTTAAAAACTCCAAAAATACTTTTCCATAACCAATAGTAAAATACTTCCCTGCAATTCCTTGAGAGACGACCCGATGTTTAAATACTTCGGTTTATTTTTATTGGGTTTGTATTGTGACAAACAAATTAAATTTTGACTGAGGTTTAATTGTTGGTTTAGACTATACTTGCAACGTAATATTTTTGTGAAATCTTTACCGACATTTTTCCTCCGTCATGTCCATGGGACAGGCATATACAAAGTCGCCCAACTGGGTGGTTGTTTTTTTCTTAAACTGTTCTTTGATGACCAGATGGGCAGGATTCTTCTTTTTTAGTTCGGATATGGCATCACCTACAATTTTGGATTCAGAAAAGTGTGTACAATAACTGTTAGGAAAATAAAAAGGAAACTAACCAAGCTATATATGAAAAATACTAAAAAGGAAATAGCAATAGCTTACCACTGTCGCGTATCCCTAACACCCTCCCTATCAACTCAAAATTAACGCAGATGTTTCTGACATCCACAATAAGTGTATTTGTGTCCATATCGTATGCCTTCGCTAGTTATTTCATTATACTTTGCTTCACTGCCCATTTTGGAATCCTTTTCACGAATCTGAACCCAATTGCGTCGATCTCCGATAGCTTCACGACGACATTAATGTTTTTCAGGTGGGTAAGCATCCCGTTGATATGGCATGTAGAACAACGCGTCTCTACTAATTTCTATTGACAAAACAGAATACAAGTTATAAGCAACTAGAATAAAGACTGGTTAACGACGAAATTCAGATTACCTTTTTCCCCATCTGAATGGTACTCAACAAATCAAAGTCAAAATAGGTTCGTGCCTGTAACGAACCAGTAAATCATTAGTCTTGCCACTTAATACACGTTATCATTTGAATAGCATTAGAAACCTAACCAACCACCCCAAAAGCTCTACACACAGCATCATAGCACTAAAATGAGTACACGGTAATGAACTATTCCTTGTCAAATAAGCAGAATAACTGATGACGTGGAGAATTAACAAACCCAACTATCAATCACACCAGAAACAAGTCAACCAATCATAGAATCAACCACTTGAACAAACAAACAAATAACTAGAACCAGGTGCAATAATCATCCGACTAAGTAAGCACTCCCGGTCTATCCTCCGCAGTGTGCATGTACCATACTAACAACGTGAAGCTGTGTATTACCAGCATACCACAGATTTATTTGTGATTAAAAACACAAGCTATTAATATCTACCGAATTCCAGAACCATATACCCAAAATTTTTTCCGCCATTATAAATAGTTTTCCAAATTTTTCAGAACCGAAATAATACGTCGTGAGATAATCATATTATCATTATCATCACCAGCTAAGGACAAATAATATAACTGGCACGTTCAAAATATTTGGATATTCAGTGTCTTTTGAGATTTTGAATTAATACATATTCTCTTGATTTATGCAAAACCTGGTTTCTTCATTTTATTTAATAATAGTACCAATATAGTTTCGAAAAGGTATGTATGTTCGAGCGTGAGAGGATAATTAAAAAAAAAAAACAGAGAGATGCGTTACTTGAAACAAGAAGTATACGGAAAGAAATGATTTGAAAGGACTATACGGTGTAATGTTTGTTGGTGCTAAGGTTTTTACATACCTAGAATAAAATCCAAACATACCCTTTGACATCTTCTTGAAATATATTTTGAATAAAAAAATAATTAATATGTATTTTATCATGGAATAATATTAACTAATCTTTTATATAAGAATAATCATCTGATATTAATATATCTTATTGAAAATCAAACTTCCATGGTCTAGCAAGTAACAAAAAAAGCTAGTAATCATGTGTTGGAAATCTATATTACACTATTAACCATGATTAAAAATACAACAAATAACCCCAACCCAGTTCAAAAACTTTATATACAAAGAGGTTTTGTAACATTAGAAATTGGCTTGCAGATTATTCCAAAAGTAAGCATATCAAACAACTTAAACAATATTCATAAAAAATCAAACATAGACCACCGTAAAATTAAATGAGTATTCACATCTGAATAATGGTTGGTTACCTAACTGAAGCAAAAATTAGGTCCCAAGACTTGAACAAATTTCACTTTCTTGGTAAAAATTTTAACCATCCATTCTCATAGTGAAGTAACCATCCCATTTAAATTGCATAACCAACTTATACTTATAGGAAACAAATTCATCAAAAAAACGTGCTCGAAACCAATTCGTGACTTCCTAATACCCGGGGATAGCACATATCCAAATTCAGTCAACCATTAAAAAATAAGACGACAAAAAGGAATTATTCAACAACATTAACATGTCACTATGCTTATTCACACTTATGGAAGTCAAACAAATTTATCAATAACCACAAGCAGCACAACGGTTCGAAAGAAATAATCAACTAAACACTTTTGTGAACATCTAAGCAGTAAAGACAGAGATAGCCTTTCACTGACCTAATAAGACTGCTAACATGGAGACGAGACACCAGCAGGGCCGGGACTTCAGCGGGAATGCGGGCGGCACGGGGAACGCGGACGACCGTTGCAGCAACAAGGGACCCGGACGGCGCAAACGGCGATGCGCGACAGCGCCAGGGCGGGTCACGTGGGCGGGGATGAGCGTCTCTTACACGACGACGGCGGCTCCATGGCTGCACGAGGGAGGCTTAAAGATTGACGGCAACAGCATAGAGGAGGGACGGATACAACATGGCGGCGACAAGGCCTTAAGTTCGGTCAGCTGTTCAAGTTGAAGGAGGAGCGATGACGGTGAATACTCTCGTAAGGGAATGCACGCTCAATTTTGGGGATAGAGGAGACGGTTTGACTACTAGGTCAAAAAGGGGGTTGCTGATTAGAATTGGTAAAAATTGGAATGGTTAAAATTAGGATTTGGAGGAAAATTAAGGTATAGTGTATTTTAATTGAAATGGGCCACTTTCAAAGCCCGTTTGTTTATGTTGGTCAGATAAGTCATTGGTTACCTAGCGTTGCCCTTATTGATATAATAGTTCAATTAATTCAACTGTGATCAACTGAAATAATTAAATTATAATAAAATAATATATAAAATTATAAATAAATACACAAAAATATAATTATATTTTCTAATATAAATTTTAAATATATATTTATTTTAATATATGTGTAATATAATTTATTTATATTAATATTTTAAATACATATATAAATTATAATAATAAAAAAAGTTAATTCTTTTGTTATGAAAATTTAAAAATTAAATAGAAGTTATAAAAAAACGTTTTTTTTGTCTTGATAAACAAAATTTTAATGAAAAGATAAAAAAAAAAGTTTATTGGGCTCAATACTCCAGCCCATGTGCAACATAAGACTAAATATCCAAAAAAAAAGAAACCCTAATATATCACTATATCATTCAATTGTTATCCTATCCCTCTTCCATTCAAACAACAGCGGCCGCCCACTCGTATATTGCACATAAATAAGGATATTTCATTTTTTCAGAAAGAGAAAAAAGATGTACAAATCAAGCATTGTGTTCAAACCTTTAAGAACCACCACCGTATTATCACCGTTCCAAATCCGCCAGCTTTGCGTCATTTCGAGTCTGCCATCTCTTCGCATTGTTTGTCCTTACGCATTTTCGGATCTGCTGTCCCTGCCATTCCAAATCTCTCCCCTCTTGGCAGCGGCAATGGAAGTTAGGATTTTTCGATTCTTTTCTTTCTTAGAGAGGGAAGGGCAAGTTTTCTGAAGGTGAGAATGAGACTAAGAAGAGAGTGAGAAATTGAGAATAAGATTGAGGAGAGGAAGACGCAATAAGATTGCTGCGTTTTTTCTTTTCCAATTTTCATTTTTTTTAATAAAACAAAAAATGACGTCGTTTATAAAAATCAACTGGGTTTCGGTCTAGTTCAATTGATCAGTTTTCATCCAATTTAACGATTTTATAACAATTTTTAAAATGAAGGTTTTTTTCTGAATCAAACTGTAAATACTGTCGATTTCAATTCCGTCCGGTTTTTAGAACATTGCTTATAAGTTATAACATGACTCGCATGACTCCTGGTGCCTGGGACCTCGGAGTGATCTTTGAAGATCAATTGTATAAACCAATCAATGTATTAAATGAAGGCAATTCTTTTTCTCTTTTATGTTTGTAATAAAATTAGCTTTAAGGTAAATACACACGCTTTAAAACTTGAGGAATAAGTCTTGTAAACGATCGTTACAAAAACTGGTGTGCAGCCATGGCAGCAAGGTTCTTCCCCGGTGAGACGTTGTTCCTGTCCTAGGAACGTCACTTTCTCACGTGAGAACACGTGACTCACGAAATGTTTTTACGTTTCGAAAAATTCTTGAATATTTGACGTGAGATCCCGTGAAATATGAAAACATTTGGGACGTTTCTTTGTTTCTTTCTTTTAGAGCTGATGAAGAAGCTAAATGCAATGATCAATGGAAGAGAAGATCTGGACACACTGGTATCGGTGACAAATAGATCAGGTCTGATCAGGATCTAAAGAGAGAAGAGAGTTTGGAAAAGGATGGGTGAAGACTGAAGAGTATTAAGGATTGAGAATGC
Source organism: Arachis ipaensis (assembly GCF_000816755.2). NCBI lineage: Eukaryota > Viridiplantae > Streptophyta > Magnoliopsida > Fabales > Fabaceae > Arachis > Arachis ipaensis. The sequence goes on along the minus strand of NC_029786.2, from coordinate 34,219,558 downwards.
AATAGAATTAGAATTTGAGAATGGTTAAGTTAAATTAAAAAATAATTTAAAAATTTTTAAT
>NC_029786.2:34202846-34219475 GCF_000816755.2 Arachis ipaensis | reverse complement strand
TATAATTTTTAAAAATTAATTTTGATATTTTATTTTTAAATTATTCTTTTTATTTCGTTAACAACTTGTACGTTGTAGTTGGTTTTTTTTTTTATTGAAGACAGAGAAATTCAAAATTCGCGACCTCTTAAGTGAATAGTTGGCTTCTTTACTTTTTTAAAAAGTAGTACATTTATTAAGCAAATTTTTAATTTAAACAAAAATTTTGTAATATTTTAAAAGTGTAACTTTTAAAAAAATAATGGAAAAATTTATGAAAGAAAGGCTTATGTATGCACGTAAGACTCGCACTTTTAATTTATGACTTTGTAACAAAAATTTCAAACTCCTCTCTAAAGGGTAGGAACAATAACAATTAGGGGTATATATGAGTGGGGTGAAATTGAGTTTGTCTTAACTTAAATTTAGCTTTAAATATACACTAAATTTATTTTTTGGATCCTAATTCGGCCTTAGATCTAATCAAATTTAAATATTTTTGGACCACAATTATACTGGATTCAAATTGGGTATAAATTCTATTTTAATGTTTTTTTGATCTATTTTTTAATTCAACAAGTGTGATTAAAAATAAAACAATAAGTTTATAATTAATATAACATAATATTAAAATTAATTTAAAATATATATACTTCTTTTGGTTCCCTTAGAGTGCACACGGGTCGGATAAAACCAGATTCGTGTTGATCTAGATCCGGTCCTAAATAATGACCGAATCTATTTTTAAAATCCGTATCTAGTCCTAAACCCAGTAAAATCATACCAATTAATACCCTAAAATGTTCAGATTCGGACCAAGTCTTTAGACCGAATCTTCGGACCAATCTGAGCCATATACATCCCTAATAACAACCAACTTTTTATGGCTGATTAATTTGGTTATGGAACCCTTAAGCGTGTTATGCTACGTTATGGGAAAGGGTGGAGCTATACAACAATGTGGGGCAGCTTTTGCTGATCTTGTAAGGTACAATTCGGATGGTCCAAATTGTTTGTGTGGTATAGTGTTAGTTGCAAATCGGATGGTCCGATTTGTAAGGAGGAAAATTTTAAATTTTGGAAGCAGCAAATCGGACCGTCCGTCTTCTATTTTTTTTTTTTAAATTATGCGAAAATCAATTCGGAGGGTCCGATTTGATTATTATAAAAAAATTTTTGAACTGAAATGGAACATCTCGTAGGGTCCGATTTGCTGAGATATATGTATATAAAAATCGGTAACTCATAAATAAGGCAGATAGTGTCTTCTTCCTCGTTGTGTTCGTCTTCTGAGTCCTCCATCTTCTCCTAGTTCTATTTTCTTTCTTATAACGGTAAAAAAAAGTTGATAGTAGGGGTTTTGTTTCTGTTCAGGTTGTTGAGGAAAATGGATGATAGAGTTCTTTTAAAAGTGTATTATTTTGGTCAAATTTTGTTACAAACATCTGAAGGAGTAAAATTTATTTGTGACAATCCAGTGGATGTTGTTATTCCCTTCACAATCTCATTTGAGGAGCTCAAAGGTGTGATATATGAGAAGATTGATTCTGCGATGTCAAGGAAGATAATCATGTATTTTATACAGATATCCCATCCCACTATTTGGTGGATTCGTTCAATTTCAAAGTAAATATATAACCGACGAAGCGAGCATGCAAGAGATGTTTTCAATGTATATTGAAAGTTGTGCCCAAATGTCGTTCATCGAGCTGTACGTTGAATTCGAACAATCTGAGGCCGACCGAAATATTGTACGGGAAGATTACAATAGTGACAATGAGGAAGAGTTCGAAAACAATTACGAAGCTGTGGATCCAGATGGAGATGAAGATTAAGGTGACGGTACTATGGCTCCAAATGTGACAGACGTGGCAAATGCACTGGCAAATGAAGTGCCATTCGAGGAGCCATCTTTCATGCGAGTGTTGGATTTGGAAGCCATGCATGCTCCGGAGTTTTCCGATTACATGAGTGCTGGTATGTAGTTGCCTATTTTTATGAGACGGATTAGGACTCTGTAATAATTTATATTGATTGATGGAGCAAATAGTTAAGTGACATGTGCAAATATATTTAATTAGCATTTGTTTATGTGATATAGTTAAGTGTAAGAAAATAATATTTTTTGTTAGTTAGTGATGGAGCAAATAGTTACGTGACCTGTGAAAAGATATTCAATTACCATATGTTTATGTGGTTAAGATGGAAAGTGTAGGATAATACTTATTTATGGTCAGTTATTGAGGTAGTTAATTATTAATTATTATTTCTTAATCAATATTTATTTATGTATTTATGTTTTCCTTTTATTTTATGATTGAAATAATAACCTGTTCTAGAGTTTAATAATATCATCATAGATGTATTGAGTGATGATTTGCCTTTAATAACGATTATTAAATTTTCGTTTGGCTGCCGTCGTGGCAGAAGTTCCTCTTGTTGCAGATGGTGAATTTGCTGTGGGGATGGAATTCAGTTCCAGGGAAGCTGTTATTAGAGCGATGAAAGAGTATGCCATCCGAAGAAGTGTAGACTATCGGGTGTATGAGTCGGAGCCGTTGACATTTTATGTCAAGTGTACATAGTATAGGGAGGGGTGTGACTGGCTTATCAGGGTTAGCATGATCAGCAGAAAGTACTGCTGGGTTATCAGGAGGTATAATGGTAGTCACACCTGTACCAGAGCTATCATTTCTCAGGATCACTCGAAGCTGGATTCTAACACAATTGCAGAAGCAATAAAGCCGTTGGTTGAGGCTGACCCCTCGTTGAAGGTAAAATCAGTTATTGCAGAAGTGTAATCGAAATTCAATTACACTGTCAGTTATCGGAAAGCATGGTTGGCTAAGCAAAAGGCAGTGGAAAAAATATTTAGAGGTTGGGAAGCATCGTACGAAGCCTTGCCGATATGGTTTGAGGCCATGTGTCATAAGGAGCCATCAGCTATCGTCCATTATGAGACTATGCTTGCATACCAAGGCGATGAGTTGGTAAATGATATTCGGGTATTGCATCGGGTCTTTTGGAGTTATTATCCCTGCATTAGAGCATTCAAACATTGTAAGCCAGTTGTCCAGGTGGATGGGACTCACTTGTACGAAAAGTATAAGGGCTGTTTGTTAGTGGCAGTGTTACAAGATGGTAACAACAATATTGTCCCAATTGCATTTGCTATTATAGAGGGAGAGACTTCTGATGCGTGACACTTTTTTCTTAATAACCTGCGACAACATGTTATGACTCGGGATGGTGTGGGCTTCATATCCGACCGACACGAATCCATCAATGCAGCTGTGGCTCGCTGATAAACCACTATTTTATGGTTTATCTTGTGCTCAATTGAGTGGTTTTTATCTACTCTTTGCCCACTTATTCATACTATTTGCATGGTTTTACATTTGCCTTCCTAATTATGTGCTATGATTGAAAACATGCTTCTTTGGCCTTTATATTGCTAATATTAATCCTCTCTTATCACCATTAGATGCCTTGATATGTGTGTTAAGTGATTTCAGAGATTACAGGGAAAGAATGGCTCAGAGGATAGAAAGGAAGCATGCAAAAGTGGAAGGAATACAAGAAGTTGGAGAAACTGCTAAGCTGTCCAGCCTGACCTCTTCGCACTCAAACGACTATAACTTTATCTACAGAGGTCCAAACGATGCGGTTCTAGTTGCGTTAGAAAGCTAACGTTCGGGGCTTCGATTTGATATATAATATGCCATAGTTTCCCTGACGATAGGTGACGCGACCGCGTGCTCCATGCGGCCGCATCGCAGTGACAAAAATCAGCGTGTTTGAATTCGCAACCAGCGAATTCTGGGCTGTTTCTGACCCAGTTTGCGGCCCAGAAAACACAGATTAGAGGCTATAAAGTGGGAGAATGCATCCATTCATCAACATGCTCTCATATTTACAATTTTAATATTTAGATGTAGTTTTTAGAGAGAGAGGTTCTCTCCTCTCTCTTAGGATTAGGATTTAGGATTTCTCTTAGTTTTAGGAGCGACTCTCAATCACAGGTTCTTTATTTTTATTTATTTTTTCAATTTAATTTATGAACTCTTCCATGTTACATATAATTTTCTTAATTAATGTTATTTGAGGTATTTCAGATTTAAGATTGCTTTGCTCTGTTTAAGATTGCTTTCAATTTAATTTAGATATTTTTTTCTCCCTTTTTGGATTTGGTCAAGTGATTGGTAATACTTGAGTTATCAAACTCAGCAAGTGATTGAAATTGGTAGATTCTGCTTGAGCTAGGATTACTCTAAGGCTAGTCTCTCCACAGGAGTTGACTAGGACTTGAGAATCAAGCCAATCAGTCCACCCAACCTTCCTTTGCTTAGTAAAGGCTGACCAAGTGGGATTAAAACCCAATTCTCTTCACACCTGATAAGGATAACTAGGATAGGACCTCCAAGTTCTCATACCTTGCCAAGAGTCTATTTTATAGTTATTTATTTTATTCTTATTATCATTCAACATACTGCTTCCTTACTTTCAAAACCCCAATTTACAAACTCATAACCAATAATAAGAACATACTTCCCTGCAATTCCTTGAGAAGACGACCCGAGGTTTAAATACTCGGTTATCAATTTTAAAGGAGTTTGTTACTTGTGACAACCAAAAACGTTTGTACGAAGGGATTTTTGTTGGTTTAGAGACTATATCTACAACACGACTGTTTTTATGACATTCTTTACTGGCAAAAATTCTAACGTCAAAATGGCGCCGTTGCCGGGGAATTGCAAACGTGTGCCTTATTATTGGTTATTGTAAATATTTTATTTTTGCTTGTTTATTTGTTTTTATTTTTGTTTTTATTTTTGCTTTTTCTTAAGTTAAGAGGTTATTGGTTTTTATTTTAAAATTTTTATTTTATCTTATCTTATTTCAAAAATCAAATTTCAAAATTTAAATTTTAAAATTTTCAAAATTCAAATTTAAAAATTTTCAAATTTCAAATTTCAAATATTCAAATTTCAAAAATTTAAAATTCAAATTTCAAAATTTCAAATTTCAAAATTTAAAATTCAAATTTCAAAATTTAATTTTCAAATTTTAAAATTTAAATAACCTTTTAATTTAAAATTGTTTTTATTTTCATTTTTAATTTTTATTTGCTACTATGAACTTTCACCCCTTTGGCTATGAGTCTAGTTACAATTATGTTGCAGGAAGAAGAAATTACAATGAGAACAGGCATCAAGGTTGGAACAATCAAAGATGGGAGGAGCCACAAGGATTTGATCAACCCTCATGGCATCAACCACCTCCAATGGACTATCAACAACCACCACCATATGCCTATAAATCCTCTCCTCAACATGACTTTGGACCACCATACTCACAAGCCCCTTTTCACCATTCACCTCCATATGACCCTAACCCACATCCACCATACCAACCACCCTATGAACTAAATGAACCCTCCTATGCACCCCAAACCTCCATGGAGAAAGCACTTGCCGATCTAAACTCTACTATACAAGCTCTCTTCGCCCAAATCAGACCACCAAATACCTTCAACAATCAACCCTCAAGCTCTAGTACACTTCCTTGTCAACCACAGAATGATCTCTCCATCCCATCATCACCATCCATGGAAGAGCACCCACATCCATCAATCCAAGAGCAACATGATCTCAATGATGCTATTGACATGAAACAAGAGAGAAGGGATCATCTTCGCGAATCCATACTTCATAAGGAGCTAGAGGAGGCCCTAAAGGTGAAGGTAGTAAAAACCCTTGGAGTCAAAGGAGTGGTTGAAGAATTAGTGAAGGAAGAATCAAGGGATCATCTCAAGGAAGCAGCGGATCGATTTTATGCAACTCTATATCAACTAAATCAAGCGATAAGTCAATTAGGTTCCCGACGCTCGGACACTCAAAGTGCTCCCATGGCTTCATGTGGGCAATCTAATGAAGAACGTAGCATGAAGGAGATATTAGAAACTCCAGTAGACAGTACGGAGCATGACTTTGTACTGGAACAAGAGGAGGAAGCTGTAATTATCGAAGAAGAAGAAGTGGTTGCAGACTTAGGAGATGCAGAACCTCCATGGGGAAGTCCAGTCATAGAATCCCCTTTCAAAACGTTTGAAATTGATGCTGAGGAGGGTGTACAACCTCCAAGGCATATCACAGTTGAAGACTTGGAAGAGGTTGATCAAGAGATGGAGATTCAAGAAGAAGAAGCACAACCTCCCATGCCCTTGGAAAGCAATGAAGAGGTGATTGAATTGGAAGAAAGCTACCAAGAGGAAGAGGTTGAAATTGAAGAAGCTTGCAAAGAGGTGGTAATTATCAGAGAAGAGCACAAGGGAGTGGAGCTTACAATTTCATTAAAAACACCTCCCCCTAAGTTGCCACCATCCTTCACAATATTCAAGTGGGTAAAATTCATATCCCTTAGCTTTCTAATTCCACTTGAATATGGGCTACTGGAGACGGATGGTCAACTTAGAGCTCTTTGTGGTATTAAGAGTAAGAAAAAGATGGTCAGTAGTAAGAATTGTCTTGCAAGGTTCATTATGGTTGGAAGCTTTAAATTTAAACGCAAAGGTTGGTATAGAGCTCAATTGAATGGGTCTAGGAAGCTGTTTGATAGCTGCAGTGAGAATTCAAATTACTTATCACCCGGCTGGAAAAATACAAATCTCGACAAGGATGGGTGTAAAAGCAAGATTTGGGATCCTGGAATCTGCTCTGACACTTGTTACCCCGGGAGCCTAAAAATCTGTTTGAAGCTTCTTAAGGGCTTTACCTGCTTAGTTTGGGATCCCGGAGGCTATTGAAATTACAAACATTGGTGGAGATTCCTGGATGAATTCAAGCACAAGCCACCATAACAGGAAGCTCACCAAATGTCCAACTTAAGGACTTTAACTAAAAGTGCTAGGTGAGAAACAACCCACCATGGTATGATCGTTCCTTTTTCATTTTTATTTAGTTTTATTTGTTTTTGAATTTTATTTTATTTTATTATATTGAACCTGGAGTTTTGCATCACATTCATATTAACACTGCATTCTGCATTTTTTCAGATTTAAAAAAAAAAAAACAAAACACGCACGCGACGTGGCAGCGTCGTTGACGCGTCCGCGTCACTAGTGCTTTGGGGAGAAAAGAATTGAACAGAAAGTCACGCGAGAGCGTGGCTGGAGGCGCGCCTTTAGCCTAATTTGACCCCACGCGACCGCGTCATATGGGAATAATGGCCTCCCACGCGACCGCGTGCCCCACGCGGCCGCGTGACCAGGATTTCGACGTAATAATGGTGCATAGCCGAAAGTTGTGCTAGAGTGGTGCTGGACTGGCGCTGGACGCGCAGTTCATCTCACGCGACCGCGTGCCCCACGCGGCCGCGTCACATCCTACTAAGTGGCCACTCGCGCGATCGCATGCCCCATGCGATCGCGTCACCCAATATTTGGCAACTAATGATTTTGAACAGAGAGTTGTGCGAGTGCGAGGCTGTCCTCGCGCCAGTAGCATAAAACGGGTCACGCGACCGCGTGACCAACGCGACCGCGTGCCCCACGCGTCCGCGTCGCTTGCGCCGCACAGCCTATCTAGATCAGCCAATTATCTTATCTTTTCTTCCCCAATCCTAATCTCTTCTATCTTTTCTTCTTTCTTCTTTCTTTCTTACTTTATTCCTTTCCCTTCTCATTCTTCTTATCTTTTATTTTATTTTACTTAATTTATTTGAATATTTCATTCATTGCATTTTAATTTAGTGCATATTTTTATTTTCCTTTCTAAATTTATTATTTTTTTTCTTCTTTGGTGTTAAATTTTCTTATTTCACTGTTGCATGTTCTCTTGAATTATTTTGGGTGCTTAGTGACTTGTTTTTATTCTGGTTAGGTAATATTATTTATATCAATGTCAATCTTTCATACCTGTATTACTTTTACATTGACATGAATTTATATTATCTCTCCTTACCCACACTCTCTTCCCTATTGTTGCAACTTTTTGCATTCTTGATTTGCCATGTACTTCTTCTATTTTCTCACTTGCATGTTGTAGCTACCATGTAATTGGGACCCTTTTCATTTGGCATTAACCCAACCATACTTCATTGATTTTCTTATCTCTATTATTGGGTTACCTTTCTTCCCTTTTTCTTTCAGGATGGCCACCAGAAAGAGAATCGGAAGACGTTTACATGGGGAGACAAACAAGTCCATCAGCACATTTCTTGATGACAAAAGCATCAGTTGGAACAACCCGTCCACCTGCACATCTTAGCATGCACCGAGGATGGTGCAATCTTTAAGTGTGGGGAGGTCGATACCGATCTCCATGGGTTAGTATTTTCTTTTCAAACACCAATATTTTATTTTCCTTGTTAGTTGTTGCATTTGCATATTTGATTGCATGATTATTTGATTTTGTGCATATTTTACCACTTGGTTGAAGTAATATTTTCTTTTTCAAGAAACCTTTTAAGAGCATTTCACTAATTTGAAAAAAAAAATTAATGTTACACTTGTTTGAAGAGATATTATACTGGAACATGGTTTAGAGCTCGAACACACAAAACCTGTGAGATTTTGAGCCTATTTGAATTGGTTGCATTTTTCAACCAATATTTTATTTTTGATGTGTGTTTTTCTCTCTAAAATTGTGATCTTTGTCTTGCTTAATTCTATATTTCCATGGTTTGATGTATGCATACACTTACATGATTGAGGCCTTTGTTTCACTGAGCTTACATACCCATATGGCCTTAACCTTTTCATTATCCATTGCAAACCAATTTTGAGCCTATTATACCCCTTTGTTCTTTACTTTAGCACATCATTAACTCTAAGCGGAAAACAGTAATGTCCTTAATTTGAATCCTTGGTTAGCTTAGACTAGTGAGAGTGCTCATGAATTAAGTATGGGAAAAGTTGAATTTGGAAACATTTGGTTTGAGAATTGAGTATGTTAGAATTTTCTGAAAATGTGAAAAAAAAAATGTTTAGGACATGATTCATGCATTCAATAATTTAATCATATGCATTGAGAAAAACAAAGAAAATAAAAATATAATATTAAAAAAAAAGAAGAAGAAGAGAGAAAAACAAAAGAAAAAAAAAAGAGCAAATAAATAAAAGGGGACAAAATGCCCCAAAGTAAATGGTGAAAGCAATGCATATGTACTGTACTTGAAATTAGAATGCATGAATATGTGGAAAACATGGCTAATGGATAGTTAGATGTTGTATTATGATTACATGGATTGTCTAAAGTTAGGTGAAAAGTTTAAGTTAATTAAGGATTCAAATTTTAGTCCACTTGGCCAAATACAATCCTACCTTGACCCTAACCCCATTACAACCCTTAAAAGACCTCTTGATTTGTGTATTTATGCATTAAATTTATGTTGATTGTTAGATGAAGAGCAAGCCTTAGAAAGCAAGTTAGTAGAGAATTGAGAGAATCGAACCTAAAACACTTGAGTGATTAGAGTGTATACACTACCAGTGAGGGTTCGATGCTCAATCCCTTGTTCCCTGCTTCATGAGCTATTTTCTTCTTGCAAGTCTATTTGTACTTCATTTTCATGATTTGAATTAGTGAAATCCAGTTCATATTTCCTCTTGAAAGATTTGTTTACTTTTAACTAAGTAGGTGGAAACATTCTGCATGTAGTTACATTCATAGGTTGCATTTCATACATTCTTCATTCTTTATAGCTTCTCTTGAGCTTAGCATGAAGACATGCTATTGTTTAAGTGTGGGGAGGTTGATAAACCACTATTTTATGGTTTATCTTGTGCTCAATTGAGTGGTTTTTATCTACTCTTTGCCCACTTATTCATACTATTTGCATGGTTTTACATTTGCCTTCCTAATTATGTGCTATGATTAAAAATATGCTTCTTTGGCCTTTATATTGCTAATATTAATCCTCTCTTATCACCATTAGATGCCTTGATATGTGTGTTAAGTGATTTCAGAGATTACAGGGCAAGAATGACTCAGAGGATAATTTCAGAGATTACAGGGCAAGAATGACTCAGAGGATAGAAAGGAAGCATGCAAAAGTGGAAGGAATACAAGAAGTTGGAGAAACTGCTAAGCTGTCCAGCCTGACCTCTTCGCACTCAAACAGCTATAACGTTAGCTACAGAGGTCCAAACAACACAGTTCCAGTTGCGCTGGAAAGCTAACGTCCGGGGCTTCGATTTGATATATAATATGCCATAGTTTTCCTGACGTTAGGCGACGCGACCGCGTGCTCCATGCGGCCGCATCGCAGTGACGAAAATCAGCGTGTTTGAATTCACAACCAGCGAATTCTGGGCTGTTTCTGACCCAGTTTGCGGCCCAGAAAACACAGATTAGAGGCTATAAAATGGAGAAACGCATCCATTCATCAACATGCTATCATATTTACAATTTTAAGATTTAGATGTAGTTTTTAGAGAGAGAGGTTCTCTCCTCTCTCTTAGGATTAGGATTTAGGATTTCTCTTAGTTTTAGGAGCGACTCTCAATCACATGTTTTTTATTTTTATTTATTTTTTCAATTTAATTTATGAACTCTTCCATGTTACATATAATTTTCTTAATTAATGTTATTTGAGGTATTTCAGATTTAAGATTGCTTTGCTCTGTTTAAGATTGCTTTCAATTTAATTTAGATATTTTTTCTCCCTTTTTGGCTTTGGTCAAGTGATTGGTAATACTTGAATTATCAAACTCAGCAAGTGATTGAAATTGGCAGATTTTGCTTGAGCTAGGATTGCTCTAAGGCTAGTCTCTCCACAGGAGTTGACTAGGACTTGAGAATCAAGCCAATCAGTCCACTCAACCTTCCTTTGCTTAGTAAAGGCTGACCAAGTGGGATTAAAACCCAATTCTCTTCGCACCTGATAAGGATAACTAAGATAGGACCTTCAAGTTCTCATACCTTGCCAAGAGTTTATTTTACAGTTATTTATTTATTTTTATTGCTTTGAAAATATACCTGTGCCCATTGCCCAAACTTCAAAACCCCAATTTACAAACTCATAACCAATAATAAGAACATACTTCCCTGCAATTCCTTGAGAAGACGACCCGAGGTTTAAATACTCGGTTATCAATTTTAAAGGGGTTTGTTACTTGTGACAACCAAAAACGTTTGTATGAAGAGATTTTTGTTGGTTTAGAGACTATATCTACAACGCGACTGTTTTTATGACATTCTTTACTGGCAAAAATCCTAACGTCACTCGCAGTAACGGAGCATGGTCGCCTCCCAGGCCTTTCCATATGTTTTGCATAAGGCATATAGAGTCGAATTTCTTGAGAAAATTCAAGGCACCGTACCTGCAAAAACTTGTCGTCAATATAGGTAACATTGAGTAATTCGAAATTTGTTATCAAGAGAGATACCTTCAATAAGTGTTTGTTAACCCAGTTTCCCTTTTTTTTTGTTATTATGCAGGATATTCGAGGATGGTCCGCGAGTACGAAGTGCGCTACCAGTGGTTACGAGAACGGGGCGAGGCTTACACTAACTGGTTAAACCGAATCCCCCGTGAACAGTATGCGTTAGCATTTGATGGTGGCTACCGATGGGGTCACATGATGACGAACTTAGTAGAATGCATCAACTCAGTCTTGAAGGGTGCATGCAATCTCCCCATCACTGCACTTGTCAAAGCAACATTCTACAGGCTTAATGAGTTGTTCACCCGAAAAAGATCGGAAGCGGAGGCTTGGATTAATGCTGGTCATATATTTTCTGAGCTTGTGACCTCAAAATTGCATGCAAACCAACTCGCATCAGGGAACATCCAGCTTAATTGCTTCGACAGGCAGAATGAGGTATTTGATGTGCGTGAGATGCCAAGTGGGTTGGAGTATGCCGTCGACCTTCGTCAACACCGATGTGACTGTGGTGAGTTCCAGGTGGATCGGATTCCGTGTCGACATGTGTTTGCATGTTGTGCAAATCAACGACTGGACTGGCAAGTGTACGTGCATGATGTGTATAAGATGAACCAAGTTCGACGGGTTTACCGAGCCAGGTTTAGGCCACTGGGGAATCCCACTACATGGCTTGCATACAACGGGCCTCGATTTGTACCAAATCCGTACCTCAGGCGCGTTGCCAAAGGTCGCCCCAGGATGACGCGCTTCTTGAATGAGATGGACACGCGAATGCTGTGTCGTCCACGGCGATGTAGGCTATGTGGGGCTGAGGGACACAGTTGTAGTAGATGTCGTCAGTCAGTTGGTGCTAGTGCCGGAGATAATGCTCAGTAGAGTCTTCAATATTATGGTATTTGAAACTTTGTAGCTTATATGAATCTATCTATGGTGTACGCATCTATAGAATTTTATGAAGCTATCTATGATGAACCCTTGTAACTTCTTTGAATCTATCCTATGGCAAATGTGAGTTTAGAATTATATATCAATCAACTCTATTTCAATTAATGCTCAGTTAGAATTCATACAGACAAAATTGAGCTGGTAAATAGCCAATATTAACCTAAAAACTTGATGTGTAGCCAGTGAAATATAATTAAGTTAATTCATACATAGTCAATATTAACCTAAAAACTTGATACATAGGTAGTGAAATATTACTAACTTAATTCATACATAGCCAATATTAACCTGAAAACTTGATACATAGTAAGTGCAATATAGTTAAGCTAACTCTTACATAGAAAAGCGAAAACTGACTCATAAAACATGTAAACTACACAACATCTACTTTCTCATTGACCACTTTACATCTTTCACAAAATTCTTGCATTTCTTGGCGGCCTTTTTGAACACGGATGGAGTGAATCGATTAGCACTACGCCGAGGTGGATCAACCCTAAGATTGTACCCTTTTCTTGTTTCATCTGGAGTGCGTGCCTCACCTGCATAGAACTTAATTAGACAGTCCATCTTAACATGATTATATTTACATCAACTGAGGAAACATGTATATAATATAAGCAACACAATAGAGATACCACACATGAACAGAGTATAATCAAGTGACCAAACAAATAAAGCAAAAGTAGGACCTCCGTCATCACCGTCATCAGGTGCATCATTACGGGATTCTTCATCCTCGTCCATTTCCTCATCCTCATCCTCATCTTCATCGTCATCCTCATCATTTGGTTCATCTACTAAATACTCATCAGTCTCTTTCTCAAGTGTGTTGGCATTTTCTTCAATCAGAGTCATCGAAACCCGGTTAGGGTCTTGAGTATTTAAAACTCCTCGAACAGCATCACTCCTACTAGATTCACCAGATACCAACCCTCCAGAAGCACATGACGAAGTCCGGTACCTAATCCTTGCGTCCAACGAATACCTACCTACCATGATGTCAGGCTGATAGCCATATTGTGACTGCCCTGCATCTCCAGTCATGATGTCGGGCTGATGGCCATATTGTGATTGGCCTGCATCTGCAGCCATGAACCCAAGCAACTGGCTAAAAGAACTACCATCTTCTGAGTCAAACTGTGGCACACTCCAATACTGCTGATGTATCAGGTATGATGAGGTAAAATGTGTTTGTGGTACATACTGGCTTGACCACTGAGGTTGTTCCTGTGAAGCTGGAGGCGGAGGTGGAGGCGGAGGTGGAGGTTGCTGCTCTTGTGGCTCCTCGTCCTCAGCCTCTTCATTCTCTTGGACCACATCATCCATATCCTCATCACCCTCGACATTCTCTTGAACCACAAGATCGGACAAGTTCAAATGACGGCCATATTTTGTACGATGCTAGTGCATATAAATATCTAACGGATGCTGTGGACCATCAAGCTCAGTCAGAATGTGATTATACCTGTTCGTCCATTGCATCACCCAAAATGAATGACTCGTGTCTGTTGCCCAATTAAGATTCTTAGGACAGTCAAGACTTCACCGTGTGCCTTGTCTAGATTCCGTTCCTGATGAGGAACTCCCTGCATGAAACCAAACTGTCGCCTAAACCGATCGGTTGCATGCCACTCAATACATTCAAAAGAGACCAAAGGCACCGTCGTACTCCACACAACCGAGTGCATGTAGATGTCTGCAGGAATTACGTCAGGATCCACGTGATCCACAGCATAAGCAACCCACACAAACTGTGAAATATAGAAGACATTGCTAATTACAATCGGAATAACGATAACACTGCAAACACCGATTCCAAATAATTCTTTAATGCAAATATACCTGGCCTTCCTGCAGATCATCGAAAGCCTTCCTAAAGTGAGCAAGTTTTGTAAACCTAAAGCGTTGGTCTCCACGCTCCCAGTTATGCCACCTAATATTGCTTACATCATTAACAGAACTGCATTCTAAATATGAAGATACGGAGTAAATATAATATAATGTTAGCTATTTGCAAGCGGAAAACTACGGGGTTCCCTAGGAACTGGTGCTAGAAATGGTAGGCGCATAAAGGCCCAAACGATCAGCAGTGTTAGCGAACCGTCAATCTCCTTACAGTCATAACGAGATGCCCTGTACAACGCCCTGTACAGATGTGCCAGACAAGCCGAACCCCAACTGAACTGTACAATACTGCGAAATTCACGAAGTAACGGCAGAAACTTCCAGTGGACAGACGCCCCAGACTTGTCACCTAACAATATCGTACCAAGCAGTAACATAATGTGACACTTCACATACCTCTGTTTACTTTCTTCATTATCCAACTGTAACTGTAACCTTTCTTTTAGATCCCGTAGCCACGTAAGCTTTATACCGCTTCCTCTACATTATGCCTTTCTCAGTGCATCCCCAAATTGATGCAGACACTCCGCCTCTAATGCCTCAACACTGCTGATAGTCATCCTTGTGACTGGAAGACCGTCCGTCGAAAGATCAAGAATCATAGCCATATCTTCGAGTGTCACAACACATTCACCAATCGGAAGGTGAAAGGTATGTGTGTCCAGATGTCACCTTTCTACTAAAGCATTTACGAGTGCTTTTTGACATTGTACTATTCCAATTTGAGATGCATGATAGAAGCCAGTAAATCGTAAATGTTCCTCCACCCTATCATCGTATTGATCCGGAGGGAGAGGGTGATTACACTTCAACATCCTTAAACTCTACAAAAAAAAATTATTAATCAAACTATGAACAATTTATAATTTACTACTAAAATATAATAATAAAAACTAGAACAACTAATATTATCAACAAATAATTACTACCAAATACAACATTATACTTAGCTCAATTAAAAACGTAACGGTAAACAATTAATTATTATCAAATCCCAAATACAATGTATTATTATTTTTTACCTAGTCTTAATTATTGATTTTAATCAGCAACATTAATCCAAAAATATTACAATAAATTATAAACATATTCCTTTCACTAATCTATCATATTAGTCTAACTCAAACATTATCATTGGATTAAATTTCTAACTATCATTTAACTATAAGACCTTAAATTTCAATAATAATAATAATAATAATAATAATAATAAAGTCACTGTATATATGTATGTTTTCTAACTGGATCTAACAAGAACAATTATAATGTAACTAAATTTCTAACAACACCAAATAAATCTGAATTAATATTAACAATAGTATTAACAATCATCATAATAATAACACTAATAATAACATTCTCAGTTCACGTTGAGCTACTACGTTACAGCAACAACACCCATTATAACTCTCAAATATTGATAATAATAAAAATGAAAATAATAACAATAAAAATAATAATATCACTGATGTTCTTAACTTTGGCTCTTAATAACAACATTTATAATTAAATTTTTGATAATACTAATTAAACTTTTCAAATATTTAAAAAAAAATAAAAAAACTTACATAATCAGGATGGCTGAGATATCTAGTAATATGAAGTTCAGGATGATCAATATCTTTAGATTTTAGTTTCCTTGACATTATAATTTTTTTTCACTAATTTTGAGAAGAAGAAGAAGACTTAGATGAAGGAGGAGATGAAGGAATGGTTGCTGCTGAAAAAGGATGAAGCTCATTTCGGAGGGTGAGTATACATGCAGGGGGTTTTACTGGGGTTAGGGGCCACCGTTGTAGGGAGCAAGGTCGAGTCGACACGTGGCCCGGGGGGGACTCGGACCCTCCGATCTCTCAATGCAATGCGGACCGTCCGATTTATTCAATGCTTTTCGGATCGTCCGATTTGGAATATAATGCAGACCGTTCGATTTGTTCATTGCTTTTCGGACCGTCCAATTTGTTGTTTGCTGACACCACAACCAGGTAATGCTCACACACACTCCATAACGCCGTTGTACTCCAATCCCCTTCCATAATAAAATTAAAAACCGACTTTTTATTAGGACACTTATCTAAATTTTCATATACATCCCTAATAACAACCAACTTTTTATTAGGACCATTATCTAAATTTATGTGTGTGCTTGCTTGATGTATTGTTTACTTTTTGCATTTAATGTAATTTCATAAAAATAAGAAGATATAAAAGTTTCTCTTACACACACCCACATACATATATATGGTACAAGATGTAGATTCTTTTAATTCATTTATAGTTTAAATAAGTTTTTTTTTTTACCTAAGATAACATTTAAAAGAGAAAATGAGACTAAGAGACCAATTGAAAAATAGAAACTAAAAGACTGAAACTTATTAAATCTTTATATTATGTTTGATGTATAGTGA
>NC_029786.2:34202300-34202609 GCF_000816755.2 Arachis ipaensis | reverse complement strand
AGTTATGTTTTAATATTTTATTTTGTTTAAAATAAAAAACTAAAATAAATAAAATAACTAAATTATCCTTCCTTATTAAAATAAAAAATACAAAAACTCTAACCTTATACTGTTGTCACCCGTTTCTCGTTTGTTAAGAACAAATTTAAAGTATAACAAAAAATAAAACCAAAAACAAATATAATGTAGCACCAAAAAAATTTAAAATTAAATATTTAGAACAACACCAAAATAATTAGAACCAAGAACAAATTTATATTAGAATAAAAAAATCAAATAAAAAATGAAAGAATAGAACACATCAGAACC
>NC_029786.2:34190274-34202252 GCF_000816755.2 Arachis ipaensis | reverse complement strand
TACGCAGACAAAAACGACGTTTGTGCAGATGGAGGCAACGATTGTGCGAACGGAGACAACAATTGTGCAGACAATGATAATGACTACACAGAGGAAAATGACTGGATGGAGCTTTGAGGAGAGTGAGGGAGAGGAAATTGATGATTGAAACTTGACACTAATGCATCCACAGCCCTTAGCATCGACCTCACACTGCATCACCACCATTTAATCCGATCGTAGTGCCGCTGAGCGTGTCAGAACTGCCTCGATCTCCTCCATGAGATGACGCCGTCGCCATCACGGTTGATGAGGCTGAAGGCCTGGGAGAGCTCGATAAAGCAGTCTTTGAAAGAATGAGGGAGGACACTAGTAGGCGTGAGTAGATGAGGGTAAACTTGGAATTAATAAATTAGAATGAGGGTATTTTGGGCAGAAATTGTTATTTAAATTTCAGTCCCTGTCCCAAAAATTTCAATCTCCCTTGTCTTCACTTTTTGGAGGTACTGAAATTTTGTGTTATGGGACTGAAATTTTTATTCCAGTGTTAGACCAACAAACATGATACTGAGTCCTAGTCCCCCAGTCTTAATACCTCAAAACAAACGATACCTAAAAGTATCTTCTTTTGGTTTTGATCTCTAAAATTTTTTATTTGTTTTGATTAGTAAACTTCGCTTTTGGATCAATAACTTCCAGCCTGTCCTTTCTTTGGTTCTCTACTAGGGCTAACACCTAACAAGTACTTGGAGTGTAGTGAAAAGATCCCTATCTCACCAATCGTGCATAAGTCTGTGTCTTACTAATCATGAACGTGTCCGTCACCTTTAGATTGGGCATAGTGCCCTTTTGTCCAACAAAGCGGGAATGTCACCTAGTGGAAGAATAAAGAAGATTATTGGAAGGACTAAAATAGAACCATCAACATCAACTATAAAAATAGAAGATCCACAAGAACAAACAAGATTAGACAAAGAAGAGGAAACTTTGGTGGTCTATGATGAAGGAGACATAGCAAAAGGGATACAAAAGTGTGCATACAATATAGTAGTAAGAATAATCACAGAAAAAACAATCAATCCAAGATGGATATATAGTGCAATGTATAATATTTGGAAAAACCAGAAGAATTTCAAGTGAAGAAGATCCAAAACAAGCTCTACTAGTTCTTTTTTCAGAAGAAAATAGAAATGAAGAGAGTTTAAAAGGCAATACATGGATCTTTAGAAACTCATGGTTGGTTTTAAAGAAATGGGAGAGAAACACCAATCCAATTGATATGGATTTTTCCATGGCTGAAGTGAATGTTCAGATTTGGAACTTGTTAAGATCTTTAAAAACCAAAGCTTGATGTAGTAGTTGGAAAATTCATGGAGTGCAGTGTCCATGAAGGAGGAAATGGGCAAGGACAATTTATCAAGGCAAAAGTGAAGATGAAAATAGACCAACCCATAAAAATAAGGGATAAACATTAGGAGTACAACATATGGAATAACATGGGTGGATATTGTAACATCCTACCACACAGAGCTTCACGCTTAAGTCGTAAAACAGAGGTGGTGTGGTATTATGACCTCTAAAATAAAATATATACTTATAATAATTGAAAGAATATAATATATGAGGAGCCTTGAAAGATAGGTAAAGTAAAATCGTAAAATTAAAAGCGCAACGCTCAAGAATAACGTTTACTTGTGTACAAAGAAAGCATAAGCAAGCGCGCACACACACACACACACACACACACACACACACACACACACACATATACAAAGAGATTAGAAGGTCAAGGGTACAAAATAATCAAATTCCGAACTCAACCTGTGAAGCTAAGGCTGGCCGGAGAATGACTTATATACATACATACATATAAAGTCCATAACCCAAAATACACAAAAGGAAACCTTAGTTCTCCATAAACCTCTATGAGGTACAAAAGTAAAACAAGTTTATAAGGAGAGTTCTATATACATGGATATATCTAACAGACCAAAACGTAATATCCCAAAAGCCCCACTTCGCTGCAGAGAATTCCAGACGCCTAGTGAGGTGTCTCTCGACCTGTATCTAAAAAACACAAATATCTGTATGGAATGAGAACTGGGGGTTCTCAGCATGGTAATGGTGCCACATACATAAGATATAACTATAAGGTCCCGGGAAAGCCAAAGGCAATCCTAGAACTTTGACACTTAGATTATAAACTTAAAGAATTAAAACGGAAAACCATAAACAAGGGTGGTTCTCTAAGGTTCCTAAACTTAACTAGAACTCTACCCCAACCCTCCATCATCTACTTTCCTCCAAAACCTCCAACTCCGGTAGAACCACACAGACAAGCAAGCAGACCATGACAAATACAATTAGAATACAAGTAATGCAGATAGAACGTATAACAATTAAGCATATTAAATTCACATAGTCATTCCCAATTAAAGCACAAGCAAGCAATTCAAACATATGCATATGATGCACGCCTGTCCTATGGCTGATGAGTCTCATCTGTCGGTTATCAAGCCAACCCGACATGTCCGGCTGCTAAACCCTGGATAGTCCATCGATGCGCATCCCTAAGAGTCTATGCATAACTTTTTCTCATTCATATATGAATTCTTCTCATTAGGAGAACTTTCCCGGGAATTTATAAGTGTCCGATCACCCTTGTAACGAAGGGTCAACAGAGTATCGAGTCTCAACATGGAGCACGTGGTGGCAAGCCACTGCTCTTTACCAAGAGAAACTCGTATCTCAGATAAAAGAATTGCATAAGCCACATTATCATTCATTATAGCCATAAACATCACTGATACATCATATCTCTGCACTTCTCATACATAATTCATCATATTTCAAGCTTACTTCACCTCCAAGTTACCACCCCCTTCCTAACTTCACCTCATCACTAAGTATATGATGAGCGGATATTTTATACGCTTTTTGGCATCATTTTCAAAGAGTTTTTAGTATGTTTTGTTTAGTTTTTATTAAGTTTTTATAGGTTTTAGTGTTAAATTCACAATTTTGGATTCTACTTTGAGTTTGTGTGTTTTTGTACAATTTCAGCTAATTTCTGGCTAAAATTGAGGAGTTGGAGCAAAAGTCTGATTCAGAGACAGAGAAAGCACTGTAGATGTTGTCCGGATCTGATCTCTTTGCACTTGGAAGAGCTTTTCTAGAGCTACAGAAGGCCCAAAATTGGCATTCAACGCCAGCCTCCTGCCCCCTTTCTGGCGTCCAGCGCCCAAGTAGCAGAACCTAGCGTCCAAACGCCCAAAGAGGACCCCCTAGCCAGCGTTCAACACCCTAGAGGCCTCATAGCACATGGATCTCATCAAAGCTCAGCCCAAACACTCACTAAGTGGGCGCTAGAAGTAGATTTTAGCACTAAAAAGACTATTTTACCCTTACTAGTCATTTGTTTAGTATTTAAGGGATTAGATTCATGTTTTTCAAAACACTTTTTACCATCATTCAGCATATTTTCGAATTCATCATTGTATTTTTCTTTTAGTATGATTTTCTAAACCTCCTAGGTTAAGGGGAGGAGCCCTGCTGAGTCCTATGAATTAATAAAAGTATTATTGTTTCTCTTCGATCTGTGTTTGATTAATTCTAAGATGTATATTCGATCTTCAACATGATGAATAGGATGATCAGTGACAATCAGCACCGTTCATTATACTAAGACAAACGTTCCTGACAAACACCCGTGTCTACTTGGGTTCGTGTGAATACTTCAGTGGAAAGCATCGAACCACCAGCTTGATTATACATCTCTCAGACGGCGAATCCACGACTTCGTTGGGGACTTCTCGAGACACCAGTTCAACCAATTTCCGGGGAGATTAGGGTCGCTGTGGTAGAGGCTAGAATCCAAAGATACAGTGATGAGCGGATAATTTATACGCTTTTTGGCATTATTTTTAGTATGTTTTCAGTAGATTTTAGTTAGTTTTTATTATATTTTTATTAGTTTTTATTTAAAATTCACATTTCTGGGCTCTACCATGAGTTTGTGTATTTTTCTATGATTTCAGGTATTTTCTGGCTGAAATTGAGGGACTTGAGCAAAAATCTGATTCAGAGGCTGAAAAAGGACTGCAGATGCTGTTGGATTCTGACCTCTCTGCACTCGAAGTGGATTTTCTGGAGCTACAGAAGCCCAATTGGCACGCTCTCAATTGTGTTGGAAAGTAGACATCCTGGGCTTTCCAGAAATATTTAATAGTCTATACTTTTCCCAAGATTTGATGGCCCAAATCGGCGTTTCAAGTCAGCTTAAGAATTCTGGCGTTTAACGCCAGAACTGGCATAAAAGCTGGAGTTAAACCCCCAAACTGGCACAAAAACTGGCGTTTAACTCCAAGAAAAGTATCTACACATGAAAGCTTTAATGCTCAGCCCAATCACACACCAAGTGGGCCCCGGAAGTGGATTTTTACACTAAACACCCTAGCTTACTCATTTTCTGTAACCCCAGGTCACTAGTTTACTATAAAAACTACTTTTAGTAATTCATCTTGTACCTCATGAAATTCTACACATTTCATATTGTATCTTCTACAGCATGAGTCTCTAAACCCCATTGTTGGGGGTGAGGAGCTCTGCTGTGTTTCGATGAATTAATGCAATTACTACTGTTTTCCATTCTATCACGCTTGCTTCTATTCTAAGATATTCATTCGTACTTCAACCTGATGAATGTGATGATCCGTGACAATTCTCATCATTCTCACTTATGAACGCGTGCCTGACAACCACTTCCATTCTACACGCAATCAAGCTTGAATGTGTATCTCTTGGGTTTCTAATCTAAGATTAGAACCTTCGTGGTATAGGCTAGAATTATTGACAGCCATTCCTAAGGTCCGAAAAGTCTAAACCTTGTCTGTGGTATTCCGAGTAGGATCTGGGAAGGGATGACTGTGACGAGCTTCAAACTCGCGAGTGTTGGGCGTGTGACAGACGCAAAAGGATCAATGGATCCTATTCCAGCATGATCGAGAACTGACAGATGATTAGCCGTGCGGTGACAGCGCATTTGGAATATTTTCACTGAGAGGACGGGAAGTAGCCATTGACAACGGTGATGCCCAACATAAAGCTTGCCATGGAAGGAGCCTTGCGTGTGTGAAGAAGAAGATAGTAGGAAAGCAGAGATTCAGGGGACAGAGCATCTCTAAAACCTCAACCTGTTCTTCATTACTTCATAACAAGTATTTATTCATGTTCTTTTACTTTTTACAATTAAATCTGAGAATTATTGATATCCTGACTAAGAGTTACAAGATAACCATAGCTTGCTTCAAGCTGACAATCTCCGTGGGATCGACCCTTACTCACGTAAGGTATTACTTGGACGACCCAGTGCACTTGCTGGTTAGTTGTGCAGAGTTGCAAAAGTGTGATTGTAATTTTGTGCACCAAGTTTTTGGCGCCGTTGCCGGGGATTGTTCGAGTTTGGACAACTGACGGTTTATCTTGTTGCTTAGATTAGGAATATTTTATTTTTGTTGGTTTAGAGTCTTTTATTTGAGTTTAGTTTCATATTTTAAGTTTGGTGTCAATTGCATGCTTTTACTTTCTTTTAATTTTTCGAATTTGCATACTCTTAGTTGTTTCTTGATCTTTAAAAATTCTAAGTTTGGTGTCTTCTTTGTGTTTTCTTTTAATTTTTCAAAAATTTGTGTTTAATTTTCTAAAAATTTTAAGTTTGGTGTGTTTTTGTGCTTTTATTTACTTAAAATCTTTTTCAAAAATTTGTTCTTGGTGTTCATCTTGACATTCAAAGTGTTCTTGGTGTTCATCTTGACATTCAAAGTTTTCTTGTTTGTTCTCTTTGTTTTGATCTAAAATTTCTAAGCTTAGTGTCGTTTTGTCATTTTTCTCTTTCCTCATTAAAATTTAAAAATAAAAAATATCTTTTCCTTATTTTACTCATAATTTTTGAAATTTAGCATTAAAGTAGTCAAAGATTTTCAACATCATATCTTTTCTTTTTAATCAAGTCAAAATTCTAATTTCAAAAATTGATCTTCTAAAACCTTTTTCAAAAAAAAAAAATCAAATCCTTTTAATTTCTTCAATCATATCTTCTCAATCATATCTTTTCCAAAATAATCCTCAATCATATCTTTTTGATTGCTAATCTCAAAATCTTTTTAATTAATTAATTAATTTGGTCTTCAATTTGCTTTTATTTCAATTTCTTCTAATTTTCGAATTTATATTCAATTTTTCAATTATTTTATTTTGTTTTATTTTATCTTATTTTAATTTCAGTTACCTTAAAAAAATATATAATCTATTTGCAATTCATATCAATTCCCTTTTCTCTATCATAGACATAAGTGGAAACGAACAGTCCAGAAGGACTCTGTGGTCATATGCCAACCCCATTACAGCTGCATATGGGAGTAGCATCTGTATACCTCCCATCAAAGAAAGCATTTTTGAGCTAAATCCTCAGCTTATTATCATGGTACAACAAAATTTCCAGTATTCTGGTCTTCCACAGGAAGAACCTACCGAGTTTCTGGCACAGTTTTTACAAATTGCTGACACAGTACGTGATAAAAAAGTGGATCAGGATGTCTACAGATTATTACTGTTTCCATTTGCTGTAAAAGATCAAGCTAAGAGGTGGTTAAATAACTAACCCACAGCAAGCATAAAAACATGGAGACAGTTATCAGACAAATTCCTGAATCAATTTTACCCTCCAAAAAGGATGACACGGCTAAGGCTGGACATCCAAGGCTTTAAACAAGAGGATCATGAATCCCTTTATAATGCATGGGAGAGGTATAGAGGGATGCTAAGGAAATGCCCTCTAAAATTTTTTCAGAGTGGGTACAGTTAGACATCTTCTACTATGGGCTTACAGAAAGAGCTCAATTGTCTCTAGACCACTCATCTGGTGGATCTATACACATGAGAAAGACAATTGAAGAGGCTCAAGAACTCATAGATACAGTTGCTAGAAATCAACATCTGTACTCAAGCAATGAGCCCTCCAAAGAAAAAGAAGCTATGGTAGCAACTACTGATCATAATCCTCAAGAACAGATTGTTGAACTAAATCAGCAATTACTTCTAATGACAAAACAATTAGCAGAATTCAAGGAGATGCTCCAAGACACTAAAAATGCTAACAAGAATATAGAAGCACAATTAAATCAGACAAGATAGCAGCTATCTAAATAGATAACAAAAGAATGCCAAGCTGTTCAACTAAGGAGCGGAAGATATTGAATAATTCAGTTCAAAGTAGCAAAAAGTCAAGAAAAGAACAAATGACAGAGGATTATCAAACCACTGCCCAAAATCCCTCTAAGAACAGCAAGAGCCCAGAGAGGAATAATTCTGGCATTCAAACGCTAGAAAAGGGTGGGAAGCTGGCATTAAACGCCCATCCTGCACCCAATCCTAGCGTTCAAACGCCAATGAGGGATCAGACACCTGCAAGTGCTGATAGTAACCCCTCTAAGAAGGCTTCTCCAACCACTTCTGTAGGAAATAAACCTGCAGCAACTAAGGTTGAAGAGTATAAGGCCAAGATACCTTATCCTCAGAAACTCCGCCAAGCGGAACAGGATAAATAATTTGCCCGCTTTGCAGACTATCTCAGGACTCTTGAGATAAAGATCCCGTTTGCAGAGGCACTTGAGCAAATACCCTCTTATGCTAAGTTCATGAAAGAGATCTTAAGTCATAAGAAGGATTGGAAAGAAACTGAAAAAGTGTTTCTCACAGAAGAATGCAGTGCAGTCATTCTAAAAAGCTTACCAGAAAAGATTCAAGATCCAGGAAGCTTTATGATACCATGCACATTAGAGGGTGCTTGTACTAAGACAGCTCTATGTGACCTTGGAGCAAGTATCAACCTAATACCTACATCTACTATCAAAAAGCTTGGGTTGACTGAAGAAGTCAAACCAACCCGGATATGTCTTCAACTTGCTGATGGCTCCATTAAATATCCATCAGGCATAATTGAGGACATGATTGTCAAGGTTGGGCCATTTGCCTTTCCCACTGACTTTGTAGTGCTGGAAATAGAGGAGCACAAGAGTGCAACTCTCATTCTAGGAAGACCTTTCCTAGCAACTGGACGAACTCTTATTGATGTACAAAAAGGGGAAGTGACCCTGAGAGTCAATGAGGATGAGTTCAAGTTAAATGTTGTCAAAGCTATGCAGCATCTAGACACATCAAATGATGGCATGAACACTGATATTATTGACTCTTTAGTGGAAGAGATCAATATGACTGAGAGTCTTGAATCAGAGCTAGAGAACATCTTTAAAGATGTTCAGCCTGATCTGGAGGAACCAGAGGAAATAAAAGAACCTCTAAAAATCACTCAGGAAGAGGAGAAACCTTCTAAACCCGAGCTCAAACCACTACCACCATCCCTGAAATATGCATTTCTGGGAGAGGGTGACACTTTTCCAGTGATCATAAGCTCTGCTTTAAATCCACAAGAAGAGAAAGCACTAATTCAAGTGTTAAGGACACACAAGACAGCTCTTGAGTGGTCTATAAGTGATCTTAAGGGCATTAGCCCAGCGAGATGCATGCATAAGATCCTATTGGAGGATGATGCTAAGCCAGTGGTTAAACCACAGAGGCGGCTAAATCCAGCCATGAAGGAGGTGGTGCAGAAAGAGGTCACTAAGCTACTAGA
This sequence comes from Arachis ipaensis, assembly GCF_000816755.2. Classification (NCBI taxonomy): domain Eukaryota; kingdom Viridiplantae; phylum Streptophyta; class Magnoliopsida; order Fabales; family Fabaceae; genus Arachis; species Arachis ipaensis. The sequence goes on along the minus strand of NC_029786.2, from coordinate 34,193,584 downwards.
GGCTGGGATTATTTATCCTATTTCTGATAGCCCCTGGGTGAGCCCTGTCTAAGTTGTCCCCAAGAAGGGAGGCATGACAGTAGTTCATAATGAAAAGAATGAACTGGTTCCCACAAGAACAGTTACAGGGTGGCGTATGTGTATTGACTACAGAAGGCTCAATACAACCACCAGAAAGGATCATTTTTCTTTACCATTCATAGACCAGATGCTAGAGAAACTAGCAGGCCATGAATACTACTGCTTTTTGGATGGCTATTCAGGCTACAACCAAATTGCAGTGGATCCTCAAGACCAAGAGAAAACAGCATTCACATGTCCATCTGGAGTATTTGCTTACAGAAGAATGCCTTTTGGTCTGTGCAATGCACCTGCAACCTTTCAGAGGTGCATGCTCTCTATCTTCTCTGATATGGTAGAGAAGTTCTTGGAAGTCTTCATAGATGACTTCTCAATATTTGGAGACTCATTCAGCTCCTGTCTTGATCATCTAGCACTTGTCCTGAAAAGGTGCCAAGAGACTAACCTGGTCTTAAACTGGGAAAAATGTCACTTTATGGTGACTGAAGGAATTGTCCTTGGGCACAAAATTTCAAGCAAGGGAATAGAGGTGGATCAAGCTAAGGTAGAGGTGATTGAAAAATTACCACCACCTGCCAATGTTAAGGCAATCAGAAGCTTTCTGGGGCATGCAGGATTCTATAGGAGGTTCATAAAGGATTTTTCAAAAATTGCAAAACCTCTAAGTAACCTGCTAGCTGCTGACATGCCATTTGTGTTTGACACAGAGTGTCTGCAGGCGTTTGAAACCCTGAAAGCCAAGCTGGTCACAGCACCAGTCATCTCTGTACCTGATTGGACATTACCATTCGAATTAATGTGTGATGCCAGTGACCATGACATTGGTACAGTGTTGGGACAAAGGCATAACAAGCTTCTGCACATTATTTACTATGCCAGTCGTGTTCTAAATGACGCACAGAAGAATTACACAACCACAGAAAAAGAGCTGCTAGCAGTGGTTTATGCCATTGACAAGTTTAGATCCTATTTAGTAGGATCAAAAGTGATTGTGTACACTGACCATGCTGCTCTTAAATATTTACTCACAAAGCAGGATTCAAAACCCAGGCTCATAAGATGGGTGTTGCTTCTGCAAGAGTTTGATATAGAAATAAGAGACAGAAAAGAGACAGAGAACCAGGTAGCTGATCACTTGTCCCGGATAGAACCAGTAGCTAGGGCGTCCCTCCCTTCTACTGAGATCTCTGAGACCTTTCCAGATGAGCAACTCTTTGCCATCCAGGAAGCACCATGGTTTGCAGACATTGCAAATTATAAAGCTGTGAGGTATTGACTTCATGGGTCCTTTCCCACCATCATACTCAAACACTTACATTCTGGTGGCAATAGACTACGTATCTAAATGGCTGGAGGCAATTGCCACACCTACTAATGATACCAAGACTGTGCTGAAGTTCCTCCAGAAACATATTTTCAGTAGATTTGGTGTTCCCAGAGTACTAATCAGTGATGGGGGCACCCATTTCTGCAATAAACAGCTTTACTCTGCCATGGTCCGATATGAAATTAGCCACAAAGTAGCAACTCCGTATCATCCACAGACAAATGGGCAGGCTAAAGTCTCTAATAGAGAGCTAAAAAGAATCCTGGAATGGACTGTAATTGCCCGTAGAAAGGATTGGGCAAAGAGCTTGGATGATGCTCTGTGGGCATACAGAACAGCATTCAAGACTCCTATAGGAACCTCTCCATACCAGCTTGTGTATGACAAGGCCTGTCATCTGTCCGTGGAACTGGAACATAAAGCCTACTGGGCAACCAGATTCCTAAACCTGGATGCTAAGTTAGCTGGTGAGAAAAGATTGCTCCAGCTAAATGAGTTAAAGGAGTTCAGACTCAATGCTTTTGAAAATGCAAAAATTTATAAGGAAAAAGCAAAAAAGTGGCATGACAAGAAATTGTCATCCAGAGTCTTTGAGCTAAGACAAAAAGTTCTGCTGTTCAACTCTAGGCTCAGATTATTCCCCGGGAAATTAAAATCCCGGTGGAGGGGACCATATGTGATTACAGGAGTGTCACCATATGGATATGTTGAGCTTCAAGATATTGATTCTGACAAAAAGTTCATTGTTAATGGAAAAAGAATCAAACATTATCTTGAAAGTAATTTTGAGCAAGAATGCTCAAAATTGAGGCTTGAATGAAGCTCAGTAAAGGTCCAGCTAAAGACAATAAAGAAGCGCTTGCTGGGAGGCAACCCAGCCATTAGCAGGTTATTTGTTTTAAATAATACTTGTAGAAATTTGATATACACTTTCTTCAAAGGTTAATCATCAAAATTGAAGGAATTCACAGCGTTACAGAAGGATTCAGTGCAAAAAGCAGAGAAAAGGAGCTTGCTGACAAGAAAATGCCAGTAAAGGGCATTTTGGGCGTTAAACGCCAGAATGGGTACCATTCTGGGCGTTTAACGCCAGTAAAGGTACCATTTTGGGCGTTAAACGCCAGAATTGGTACCATTCTGGGTGTTTAACGCCAATAAAGGTACCATTTTGGGCGTTCAGCAAAACGCCCAGTGATAAAGGGGTTTCTGGCGTTTAACGCCAGTCAGGGTACCTGGCTGGGCGTTAAACGCCCATAATGGCCAACAATTGGGCGTTAAACACCAGAATGGATACCATTCTGGGCGTTTAACGCCAGAAAGGCAAGGGAAGGATATTTTGTTTCCAAATTCAATTTTTTTTTCAAATTTTCATGTTTTAACTCATAATTTTCTGCATAAACATGTTTCAAACTTTCATTATTCACCCTCAATTTTCAAAAATTCAACAATTCTCCAAATCTCTTTTTCAATTTTCTTTCAAATCCTTCCCAAATCTTCTTCAAAAACTCAATTATCTTTTCAATTTCTTTTCAAATCTTTTCAAACCCATCATATCATCTCTTATTTTTTAGATGCATAACCAAATTATCAGATTTAACCTCTTTATATCTTTTTGAAAATCTCATCTTTTTCATATCATGATTTTATTTTCTTCCATCAATCATATCTCTATGGCATATCTCTTTCAAAATTTTCGAAATCCCTCCCCTCCTCTTATAAATACATATTCGGCCATCCCCTCCTCTCCACCATTCGATTATGCCTCTTCTCCTCTCTCTCCCCTTTCCTTTCTTTTGCTTGAGGGCAAGCAAACCTCTAAGTTTGGTGTGTTTTTCCATGATCACTGAGCTAAGACTCATCAAGATCATGGCACCTAAGGGAAAGCAAACCAAAGCAAGAGGA
>NC_029786.2:34137143-34190239 GCF_000816755.2 Arachis ipaensis | reverse complement strand
TCTGCTATGTAAAGATGCTGGGTGAGGATGGGAGTAGATGAATTCATCCCAATCGAACACCCAATCACCAAGAAGTCAATGGAAGGACAAGTGCAAGACAACTCCATAAAAAGGAGGACGCAGGAGTTCCTCCCAGAAATTTCTGAAATTGACTATTGGACCCGCCTAGAAGCATCTGTTACCAAGCTGCAAGAAACTATGGAACAACTTAAGGAAGAATAGCAGAATCAAAACTGCATGCTCTGCAAATTGCTGAAGGAACAGGAGAAGCAGGGGCGTGAGCTACAGGAGCTGAAGCGCCAGAAGCTCTCCCTTGAAGGACCAAGCACCCCACAGATTGAGGGAGCATCCACTTCTCAAAATCAAGGTTGTTGAGTCCTAACTCTGTGATAACCTTTATTATTAAGAGTCTATTTTAAGAGTCATTTATTTTTCTGTTTTTTTTTACTTTTCTGTCTCCTATTATTATTAGTTTGCTCTTATATTTATTTTTGAGTCTTATTGTCATTCCATGATTAATAAAATTTAAAGTTTATGTCTTAAAGATATGAATGTCATATGAATCCATCACCTTTCTTAAATAAAAAGTGTTTTTAATTGAAAAAGAAAAAGAAGTACATGAATTTCAAATTTTAAAACAGTTTAATTATTTTGATGTGGTGGCAATACTCTTGTTTTCTGAATGAATGCTTGAACAGTGCATATGTTTGAATTTGTTATTTATGAATGTTAAAATTGTTGGCTCTTGAAAGAATGATAGAAAAGGAGAAGTATTATTGATAATGTGAAAAATAAAAAAATTGATTCTTGAAGCAAGAAAAAGCAGTGAATAGAAAAAAAAAGAGAGAGGATGATATGCGAAAAAAAAAGAAGAAAAAGAAAGAAAAAGCAAGCAGAAGAAGCCAATAGTACTTTAAACCAAAAGGCAAGGGTAATAAAAAGGATCCAAGGCTTTGAGCATCAGTGGATAGGAGGGCCCTCAGGAATAAAATCCTGGCCTAAGCGGCTAAACCAAGCTGTCCCTAACCATGTGCTTGTGGCGTGAATGTGTCAAGTGAAAAATTGAGACTGAGCGGTTAAAGTCGTGGTCCAAAGCAAAAAAGAGTGTGCTTAAGAGCTCTGGACACCTCTAATTGGGGGCTCTAGCAAAGCTGAGTCACAATCTGAAAAGATTCACCCAGTTATGTGTCTGTGGCATTTATGTATCCGGTGGTAATACTGGAAAACAAAATGCTTTGGGTCACGGCCAAGACTCATAAAGTACCTGTGTTCAAGAATCAATACACTTAACTAGGAGAATCAATAACACTATCTGAATTCTGAGTTCCTATAGATGCCAATCATTCTGAACTTCAAAGAAAAAAGTGAGATGCCAAAACTGTTCAGAAGCAAAAAGCTAATAGCCCCGCTCATCTAATTAAGACTGATCTTCATAGATGTTTTTGGAATTTCATTGTATATTCTCTTCTTTTTATCCTATTTGATTTTCAGTTGCTTGGGGACAAGCAACAATTTAAGTTTGGTGTTGTGATGAGCGGATAATTTATACATTTTTTGGCATTATTTTTAGTATGTTTTCAGTAGATTTTAGTTAGTTTTTATTATATTTTTATTAGTTTTTATTTAAAATTCAATTTTCTGGGCTTTACTATGAGTTTGTGTGTTTTTCTGTGATTTCAGGTATTTTCTGGCTGAAATTGAGGGACCTGAGCAAAAATCTGATTCAGAGGCTGAAAAAGGACTGCAGATGCTGTTGGATTCTGACCTCCCTGCACTTGAAGTGGATTTTCTGGAGCTATAGAAGCCCAATTGGCACGCTCTTAATTGCGTTTGAAAGTAGACATCCTGGGCTTTCCAGCAATATATAATAGTCTATACTTTGCTCAAGATTTGATGGCCCAAACCGGCGTTCCAAGTCAGCTTAAGAATTCTGGTATTTAACGCCAGAACTGGCATAAAAGCTGGAGTTAAACACCCAAATTGGCACAAAAACTGGCGTTTAACTCCAAGAAAAGTCTCTACACATGAAAGCTTCAATGCTCAGCCCAATCACACACCAAGTGGGCCCCAGAAGTGGATTTTTACACTAAACACCCTAGCTTACTCATTTTCTGTAACCCCAGGTCACTAGTTTACTATAAAAACTACTTTTAGTAATTCATCTTGTACCTCATGACATTCTACATGTTTCATATTGTATCTTCTACAGCATGAGTCTCTAAACCCCATTGTTGGGGGTGAGGAGCTCTGCTGTGTTTCGATGAATTAATGCAATTACTACTGTTTTCCATTCTATCACGCTTGCTTCTATTATAAGATATTCATTCGCACTTCAACCTGATGAATGTGATGATCCGTGACAATCATCATCATTCTCACTTATGAATGCGTGCCTGACAACCACTTCCATTCTACATGCAATCAAGCTTGAATGTGTATCTCTTGGGTTTCTAATCTAAGATTAGAACCTTCGTGGTATAGGCTAGAATTATTGGCAGCCATTCCTGAGGTCCGGAAAGTCTAAACCTTGTCTATGGTATTCCGAGTAGGATCTGGGAAGGGATGACTGTGACGAGCTTCAAGCTCGCGAGTGTTGGGCATGTGACAGACGCAAAAGGATCAATGGATCCTATTCCAGCATGATCGAGAACCGACAGATGATTAGCCGTGCGGTGACAGCGCATTTGGAATATTTTCACTGAGAGAATGGGAAGTAGCCATTGACAACGGTGATGCCCAACATAAAGCTTGCCATGGAAGGAGCCTTGCGTGTGTGAAGAAGAAGATAGTAGAAAAGCAGAGATTCAGGGGACAGAACATCTCCAAAACCTCAACTTGTTCTTCATTACTGCATAACAAGTATTTATTCATGTTCTTTTACTTTTTACAATTAAATCTGAGAATTGTTGATATCCTGACTAAGAGTTACAAGATAACCATAGCTTGCTTCAAGCCGACAATCTCCGTGGGATCGACCCTTACTCACGTAAGGTATTACTTGGACGACCCAGTACACTTGCTGGTTAGTTGTGTAGAGTTGAAAAAGTGTGATTGTAATTTCGTGCACCATACAGCATTCTCTGATCCGGAAGATCCGACCTTGTCTGTGGCACTTTGAGTAGGATCATTAAGGAGAATGGACTGTATGAGCTTCACCTTCAAGAAGACTGGATCCACACTAACTCTGGGGTTCAGATTTGGAGGAGTATTGACGACCTCTCAATAAAGGCGTTGATCACAAACAACTTGCTATAGAAAAGATCATTCACAAGCAAAGGAGACAGTAAGACCAGAGTTAATCCAGAAGGACAAAGCAACTCCAAGCCTCATCCATCTCAGACATTCATCCAGGTTTTAAGATTATCATTATAATTCCATCTTCCAAATCCAATTCTTCTATCCGCCTGACTAAGACCTGCAAGATAACCATAGCTTACTTCAAACCACAATCCTTGTGGGATCGACCCTGACTCGCTCAGGTATTACTTGGACGACCCAGTGCACTTGCTGGTACAACTGTACGAAGCTGTGGGGATTCGTGCACCAAGTTTTTGGCCCCATTGTCGGAAATTGTTCAAGTTTGGACAAACTGACGGATTGTCTTGCTCCATAGATCAGGTAATTTATTTTCTTTTCTTGATCATTTTTAATTGAGTCTTTTGATTTTAGTTGAGTCTTTTATTTTTATTTTTCTCTCCTTTATTTTCAAAAAATTTAAAAACTTTTTTAAAAATATTTTTATTTTCTTTATTTAATCTTTGTTCTTAGTTTGAGTCTTACCTGTTTTCTGTTTTTTTTTACAAAAATTTTAAAACTTCTTCAAATACCTTTTTCAAACAGTTTATTTTCAAGTATCCTTAGCTTTTTTTTATCTTTGTATTTGGTTTGAGTCTTTTTGTTTATGTTCTTGGTTACATTTTTGAAATTTTAAGTCCTTTTTCTAAAAAATAAAAATTTAAAATTAGTGTCTGGTACGCGGAATCGTGATTACACTTTAATTATGTAAAATTCATTGTTCTTTCTTTCCCTGGAAATGGCGCCAAAAACATGATGCCACGACCATGGTTCACAACTCCGTGTAACTAACCAGCAAGTGCACTGGGTTGTCCAAGTAATACCTTACATGAGTAAGGGTCGAATCCCACGGAGATTGTCAGTATGAAGCAAGCTATGGTCACCTTGCAAATCTCAGTTAGGCAGATATAAATTGATATTGGTGTTTTCGAATAATAATTAATAAAATAGGGATAGAAATACTTATGTAATTCATTGGTGAGAATTTCAGATAAGCGAATGGAGATACTTTCGTTCCTCTGAACTTCTGCTTTCCTGCTATCTTCATCCAATCAGTCTTACTCCTTTCCATGGCTGGCTTTATGTGATACATCACCACTTTCAATGGCTACTTTCGGTCATCTCTCGGGAAAATGATCCAATGTCCTGTCACGGCACGGCTAATCGTCTGGAGGCATCACCCTTGTTAATGGCTTCATCTTATCCTCTCAGTGAAAATGGTCAACGCACCCTGTCACGGCACGGCTATTCATCTATCGGTTCTCGATCATGCTGGAATAGGATTTACTATCCTTTTGCGTCTGTCACTAACGCCCTGCAATCGCGAGTTTGGAGCTTGTCACAGTCATTCATTCATTGAATCCTACTCGGAATACCACAGACAAGGTTTAGACTTTTCGGATTCTCTTGAATGCCACCATCATTCTAGCTTACACCACGAAGATTCTGGTTAGGAGATTTAAGAGATACTCATTCAGTCTAAGGTAGAACGGAGGTGGTTGTCAGGCACGCGTTCATAGGGAATGATAATGATTGTTACGACGCCAGCTTTTGTGCTAGTTTGGGCGTTCAACTCTGGTTTTGGCTCCTTTTCTGGCGCTGGACGCCAGATTTGGGCAGAAAGCTGGTGTTGAACGCCAGTTTACGTCGTCTATTCTTGGCCAAAGTATGGACTATTATATATTTCTAGAAAGCCCTGGAAGTCTACTTTCCAACGCAATTGGAAGCGCACCATTTCGAGTTCTGTAGCTCCAGAAAATCCACTTTGAGTGCAGGGAGGTCAGAATCCAACAGCATCAGCAGTCCTTCTTCAACCTCTGAATCTGATTTCTGCTCAAGTCCCTCAATTTCAGCCAGAAAATACCTGAAATCACAGAAAAACACAAAAACTCATAGTAAAGTCTAGAAATGTGAATTTAACATAAAAACTAATGAAAACATCCCTAAAAGTAACTAGATCCTACTAAAAACATACTAAAAACAATGTCAAAAAGCGTATAAATTATCCGCTCATGACAACACCAAACTTAAATTGTTGCTTGTCCCCAAGCAACTGAAAATCAAATAGGATAAAAAGAGAATATACTATAAATTCCAAACTATCAATAAAACAAAGCTCCAATCAGATGAGCGGGACTTATAACTTTTTGCCTCTTGCTTGAATGCCACCATCATTCTAGCTTACACCACGAAGATTCTGGTTAGGAGATCTAAGAGATACTCATTCAGTCTAAGGTAGAACGGAGGTGGTTGTCAGGTACGCGTTCATAGGGAATGATGATGATTGTCACGTTCATCACATTCAGATTGAAGTACGAATGAATATCTTAGAAGTGAAATAAGAAGAATTGAATAGAAACAGTAGTACTTTGCATTAATCTTTGAGGAACAGCAGAGCTCCACACCTTAATCTATGGAGTGTAGAAACTCTACCGTTAAAAATACATAAGTGAAAGGTCCAGGCATGGCCGAGATGGCCAGCCCCCTAAAACGTGATCATAGGATCAAAATACAATCCAGGATGTCAAATACAATAGTGAAATGTCCTATTTATAATAAACTAGCTACTAGGGTTTACAGAAGTAAGTAATTGATGCATAAATCCACTTCCGGGGCCCACTTGGTGTGTGCTTGGGCTGAGCTTGAGTGTTGCACGTGTAGAGGTCCTTCTTGGAGTTGAACACCAGCTTTTGTGCCAGTTTGGGCATTCAACTCTGGTTTTGGCTCCTTTTCTGGCGCTGGACGCCAGATTTGGGCAGAAAGCTGGCGTTGAACGCCAGTTTACGTCATCTATTCTTGGCCAAAGTATGGACTATTATATATTGCTGGAAATCCCTGGAAGTCTACCTTCCAAAGCAATTGGAAGCGCGCCATTTCGAGTTCTGTAGCTCCAGAAAATCCACTTTGAGTGCAGGGAGGTCAGAATCCAACAGCATCAGCAGTCCTTCTTCAACCTCTAAATCTGATTTCTGCTCAAGTCCCTCAATTTCAGCCAGAAAATACCTGAAATCACAGAAAAATACACAAACTCATAGTAAAGTCCAGAAATGTGAATTTAACATAAAAACTAATGAAAATATCCCTAAAAGTAACTAGATCCTACTAAAAACATACTAAAAACAATGTCAAAAAACGTATAAATTATCCGCTCATCAGTGTCTTTTTGTTTGAAGCTTGTTTCAATTTTTAAGTTTGGTATCTTCTTGTGTTGTTCTTCTAATTTTTTGAAAATTTGTGTTTGGTTTTCTAAAAATTTTAAGTTTGGTGTTCTTTGCATGTTCTTGTGTTCTTTAAGTTTCTTGAGTCTTGTTCTTAAAGTGTTCTTGTGGTTTCTTTTTGTTTTGTTCTTAAAATTTTTAAGTTTGGTGTTCCTTGGTGTTTTTTCTCAAATTTCCGCACACTAGGAGTAATAAGATCTAAAAATTTTAAGTTTGGTGTCTTTTACTTGTTTTTCTCCCTCCTCATTAAATTCAAAAATAAAAAATATCTTTTTATCTTTATTTTTTTTAATTTTTGAAATTTTTAATTAAAAAATTCAGATTTCAATTTTAAATTTTTATCTTATCTTATCTTAGCTTTCAATTTTCAAAAATCAAATCTTTTCAAAATAAAAAATCTTATCTTTTTTTCAAAAATCTTATTTTATGTTATTTCAAATTTAAAATTTCAACTTTTAAAATTTAAAACTTTTAAAATTTTAAACTTCAAAATTCAATTTCAAAATCCAAAATTTAAATTTCAAATTTCAATTTCCAAAATTAAACTTTTTCAATTTTTTTAAATCTTTATCTTATCTTGTTGACCTTTTCAAAATTCAAAACTTTAAGATTTTAAAATTTTAAAATTTCAAAAATTCAAACTTTAAAATTAAATCTTTTCAAAATCAAATTTCAAATCTTTTTGTTTCTTATCTTATCTTTTCTAATTTTAAATTTTAAAATCAAATCTCTTTTAAATCTTTTTAATTTCCTATTTCATCTTTTCTTATCTTTTCTAATTTCAAATTTTAAATTCAAATATTTTCTAATTAGTTACATATCTTCTCCCTCTTCTTTTTCAAAACTTCCTAACTAATTCTTATCTCTCTTTTTTTCGAAAATTATTTTCTTCTTCTCTCTCTTCTATTTTCGAATTTCATAATTTAATTTTCAACTCTTTTTAAATTATTAACTTTATTTTCAAAAATAATTAATAAATAAAATAAAAATAAAAATATTTTAATTCTTGTTCATCTTCTCTTCTTCTATTCCTTCTATCTTCATCCTTCTTTCTTCCTCTTCTTCTACCTTTCTCAATCATGAACCCAAATGGGAATGAAGAGTTTAGAAGAACTTTGGGATCTTATACAAATCTCACTGCTGACTTCTATGGAAGAAGTATTAGCATACCTCACATAAGAGCAAGTAGCTTTGAACTCAACCCTCAACTTATTACTCTAGTGTAGTAAACTGCCGGTATTCTGGGCTTCCTCAGGAAAAACCTACAGAATTTCTGGCAGATTTCTTGAAGATTGCTGACACAATACACAATGAGAGAGTAGACCAAGATGTTTACAGATTATTGCATTTTTCTTTTGCTGTAAAGGACCAAGCAAAGAGGTGGTTGGATAACTAGCCTAAGGCTAGTTTGAAAACTTGGAAACAGTTAGTAGATAAGTTTTTAAATCAATACTTTCCTCAGAAAAAGATGACCTAGCTGAGGCTGGACATCTAAGGCTTCAGACAAGGAGATATTGAATCTCTTTATGATGCTTGGGAAAGGTATAGAAGGATGCTAAGAAAATGTCTCACTGCAATATTTTCAGAATGGGTACAGTTAGACATCTTCTATTATGGACTTTCAGACATGGCTAGAATGTCTTTGGACCACTATGTTGGTGGTTTCATGCACATGAGAAAGACTATTGAAGAAGCTCAAGAGCTTATTGAGATAGTTACCATTAATCAACATCTGTACTCATCTGCTAAGACTTCCATAAAAGGAGAGGTTAAGGCAGTATCTACTGAACCTAACCCTCTAGAACATGATGACCCATTGACTCATCAGCTGCACGCCTTTGCCCAATAATTACTGGAACTGCAAGAGGCTTTGCGAGAAACTTAGGCTTCTAACAGAAATATAAAAGCCCAACTGAGTCAAACAAGGCAGCAGTTATCTAAGCAGATAACAGAGGAATGCCAGGCTATTCAACTGAGGAGTGAGAAATCCTTAAATACCCAACCTCAATGCAATAGGAGAGCAAGGAAAGTAGAGACAGTAGCTCTTACTAAGGAGTGCAATGCAGTCATTCAAAGGAACCTTCCTCAGAAACTGCAAAGACACCCTAACACTCTCCTCAGAGACACAGAAGTGAATCCAAGAGAAGAGTGTTTGGCCCTTATCACTGAGGCAGAGGCCGAATCTGGAGAGACTGGGAAAGTATTGAATGCCAGTGAGGAAGATCTCACTGAGCATTCAACGCCCAACCTGGCAGCAAGCCTGGCGATGAACGCCAGTGAGGAAGCTCTCATTGGGCGTTCAACGCCCATCCTGGCAGCAAAACTGGCGTTGAACACCAACCAGGGAGCACTGGCTGGGCGTTCAACACCTAAACAGGCAGGGAAGCTGGCGCTGAACGCCAGCAAGGATACCCCTGCTGGGCGTTTAACACCCAAAAGGATAGAGGAACTGGCGTTTAATGCCAGTAAGGGTGCACAGCATGGGCGTTCAACGCCCAAAGAGCTAACAGAGCTGGCGTTGAGCGCCAGTAAAAGCACACCTTCTGAGTGCTCAATTCCCACTCAAGAAACCCCTATCCTAGAACCAAAGGAAGCCAAGGCTCACATAAAGACCATAGAGGTTCCTTTGAATGCACTCATGCAGTGCATGAGTTCTGATGAATACTCATCCTCTGATGAGGATGAAGACACTAGGAAAGAGCAAGTTGCTCGGTACCTAGTAGCTCTTATGAAGCTGAGTGCCAAGCTATTTGGTACAAAGCCTTTGGAGGATGAACCTCCACTATGAACCTCCACTGCTTACCATAGAACTCCATGCTTTAGTTCAGCAGAAGCTACCTCAGAAACTTCCAGATCCTGGACGCTTCCTGATTCCTTGCACCATAGGCACCATAACCTTTGAAAAGGCTCTGCGTGACCTAGGGTCAAGTATAAACCTCATGCCACTCTCTATAATTGAGAAGCTGGGAATCCAAGAGGCATAAGAAACAAGGATTACCTTGCATAAGGACTGGATGGTGTTCAAGGTTTTTGACCCTCCATTACCCTTTGACAAGGGAGGCACTTGCATAAAGGATTCAGCATCCAAGCCTCCTCCATTGGATGAAACCAATTCAATCCCTCCTAAGACCAAACGTAAATTTGGTGTTGGATGTACACTATCCACAAAGGAGGAAGGCCCTAAAAGGAAGATACCTAGGAGATGAAAAAATAAAAAGATCCCTACTGAAGGCTTTTCACCATAGAAAATGGTAATGTTCACTTACCTCATCATGGTATTCACCATGGAAGAGGGAAATGGTACTAAGGGACACCAGCATATTGTTACAAGCCCAACCCTGCCTCATGCAGTGAACAAGATCCTGTCTCTTTAGCATCTTACGCTAATCCATGAGAGCTCAGGAAGGAAGCTCTCAGAAAGGAGTAAGGATTTATTCCTCTATGACTATCTTCCTCCTTGAAAGGAGTTGTCCGTCAAGCTAATGACATTAAAGAAGCGCTTGTTGGGAGGCAACCCAACCTTAATTAATTATTTTTATTTTTCCTTAATTTTGTTTTTCTTTAAGTTATTTTTGTAGGTTCATGATCATGTACATCAATCAGAACAGAGACATAAATGCTAAGCAGTAAAAATAGAACACTCCAGATGGAGTGTTGCGGGCGTTCAACGCCAGCGAGGGAGCAGGCCTTGGGCGTTCAAACGCCAAATGCAAAGGGCATGAAATCTGAATTTTTTAGCCTCTCAAGACCAGTGGGTCCCACAGACTCCCCACCTATCATATTTGCTCGAGGGCGAGCGAAACTCTTAAGTTTGGTGTTGCAAAAGCTTTGCTTTTTGACTTCTACCACTCCTGCAAAGAGCCATGAAGGAAGAACAACAAAGACAAAGGAGTGACATTTAAGAGATCAAGCACTACATTAGATCCTTGATAAACCACTATTTTATGGTTTATCTTGTGCGAATTTGAGTGGTTTTTATCATCTCTTCACCCACTTATTCATATGATTTGCATGATTTTACAATCCCTTCCTAATTTTGTTCTATAATTGAAAACTTGCTTCCCAAGCCTTTAAATTACCAAAAATTAATTCCCCTTTATACCATTCGATGCCGTGATCCATGTGTTAAGTGTTTCAGGCTTTATAGGGCAGGAATGGCTTAGTGAATGGAGTGGAAGCTTGCAAAAATTGAAGGAACACAAGAAACCAAGGAGATAACTAGCGAGCATCGACGCGCACGCATGGCTCACGCGAGCGCGCAATTTGGAGAAATTCATTGTGACGCGTGAGCGTACCTGACGCGTACGCGTGGACTGGAGTTCGCACAACGACGCGAGCGCATGCCTGACGCGCACACGTGGAAAGAAAAATTGTCAAGTGACGCGCACGCGTGACTTACGCGTACGCGTGACATGCCCGTTCTGCAGAAATAACAGAAAATGCTGGGGGCGATTTTGGGTCAAGTTTTGACCCAGTTTTCGGCCCAAAAATACAGAATAGAGCCATGGAACATACAGAGACTCAAGACACGTTCACACACTCTCATTACGAGTAGTTTTAGTTTAGTTTTCGAATCCTAGAGAGAATACTACTCCTTCCTCTAGGGTTCTTCACATTCATAGTTTCAGAGTTTCATGCTTTTACTTTTGGATACTGAGAAGGATCATTACCTCCGTGGAAGTTTCATTATTCTAGTTTGTTTTCTTAATTTCTTTATTTTTTACTGCCCATTGACCCTGTTTGGATAAGTATGTTGCATTTTGAGATTTATTAATACAAGAACCTTTTTACTTTTAATTGATTTTTAATTATTGTCTATTATGTTTTTCTTTTATCCCCCTTTTAATTCTGTGAAGTTTATATTCATGATAATGGAGTAGTTTCCTAACTTGATTGGGAGTTGATTGAAAGGAGAATCTTGAGTTGGGATACTCAAGTGTTAATTCTAATGGGTAGTTGATGACTGACAACTCTAGTCTCTTAGTCTAATCCCTTCTTAGGAAAGGATTAGGACCTATGACATAGTTGGTTAGTTAGTTACTGAACTTTTCCTTATTAATTAAGGGAAGACTAAGTAGAGCAACAACCTTTTATTATTAAACTTGAGAAATTCCAACAAGGATAGAAATTCCAATTAATCTTATCCCGATCAAGGTTTTTAATTTAATTATATAAATTCTCTCATTAATTTCCGTTGTTTAATTTTATAATTACCTATTTTCCTGTTTCTCAAACTCAAAATTTCTGGGAAAACCTCTAACCAATAAGCTGCACTCTTTTGTCAACTCGTTGGGAGATGACCTGGGATTGATACTCCCAGTAATCTTATTCTTAAATATGTGATAACTCTTCTAAATTGACAAGCAGATTTTTGATGGTTAAGAACTGTACTTGCAACACATTTTTATTATTAATTTCTTAATCGGCCAATTTCCACCACGTCAATTTTTGGCGCCATTGCCGGGGAGTTGCAATAGTGTACTAATTTATTGGTTGGAATTTATTTATTTGAATTTTTATTTTATTTTGTTTTATTACCATGAGCTATATGTTTCTTTTATTGAATGATACATTCACTGCCTGATCCGAGCTTAGCCGCATTTGATCCTTAAATTGAAAGAACTCTTTCACGTATTAGGCGAGCTCAGCGTCGATTAGCCTTTGAGGGTGGTGAAGTGGTTGTTACCCATTTACCAGTCTTATCTGAGAGTGAATCTGAACCTCCATTTGAGGAAGAAATAAGCTCCTCTACTACTGACTCAGTTGATTTACGTGCAGGTAACATGGCAGCACCCAGGAGGATTACTCTCCAGGAGGCAGGAGCCCCAGACTTTGCTCTGCAACCGTATCAAGCGCGTCACCCAAATTTGGCTGCAGATTTTGAACTGAAGACTGCGCTAATCAACTTGATACCTAAGTTTCATAGCTTACCCGCTCAGGAGCCTATAAAGCACCTCAGGGATTTTCAGACAGCCTGTTCTACTGTTCGGCATCATGGTGCAGATGAAACTTCTGTTCTGCTAATCGCTTTCCCGTTTTCTCTTGAGGGAAAGGCGAGGGAGTGATATTACTCCCAACTTGAAGCAACTGTTACCAACTGGGACACGCTCAGGAGAGAATTCTTGGAAAAATACTTTCCGGCTGAAGTTACAGACAGACTAAGAAAGGAGATTTCCTGCATAATCCAAGGTGAATCAGAAACCCTTTATGAGTACTGGGAGTGCTTCAAGAGTCTGCTGGATGCATGCCCCCACCACATGATTGATAAGTTGGTATTGATCAGCTACTTCACATAAGGCATGAAGCCTCAGGATAAGACCACGTTGGATGGTGCTAGTAATGGGTCTCTGAAAAAGTACAAGACAGCAGATGAGGCGTGGCAACTGATCAGCGACTTAGCTGAGTCAACTAGAAATCACAGGCATAGGAACAGCCACTCAAAGACTGTTGCAGAGGTTTCCTCTAGCATTGAGACTACTGCTCTCACACAGAGTATATGTGAGATGACCAACCTACTGAAGCAGATAAATTTGAATCAACAACAATCTCAACCTCCCTCACCACAACATAGTCAACAACTGGTTCCTCAGAGAGTATGCAGAATATGTGCTGATTATAGTCACCACACTGATGAGTGTCCACAGCTCCAACACGAGGACAACACCTTGGCAGCCACTCACAATTTCTATGACAGCCCAAATCAAGGATATCATCAACAAGGCGGCAACTATAACTAGGGTGGGAACTATAACCAAGGTTGGCAAGACCACTCTAACCAGGGGTGGAGAGATAATTCTAACCAGAGTTGGAGGGACAACCATAACAGAGGAGGCAGAGACAACCAGGGAAATCAGCGGTGGAATAATAACAACAACCAGAATAACCAGTATCAGCAAAACCAGAACCAGCCTTACAGAGCACCTCATCTAAGGCAGTCTCAAGGACCTCAGCACAACCAATAGCAGTCCCCTCAGATCACCTATCCCTCTTCTTCTTTTCATGATGAACTACTTCAGTCTATTGAGCAAAGGCAAAAGGCCATGGAGAGCTCGCTTAGCTCCACCTTAAATGGTCTGACCTCTGCTGTACAAGCTTTTGCCTCACAGATTGGATCAATAAATAACTCCAACAACCAGCCTTCAAGCTCCAGTGGAATTCCTTTTCAACCATTACCCAACCCCAAAGGTGGCATTAATGCCATCACTTTGAGGTCTGAAACCACACTGCAAGAGAGGAATCCTGAGGAGCCAAGCTCACAAGAACACGCCTCAATGGAGGATATGGTTGAAGTGGAGGAGGTTGAAGAAGAAGATGAAGTGCAAGACTTGGTTGAAGAAGAAGTAGCTCACCCCAGGAATGGAGCACTAAGAAACACAGAAGCTGCAAGAGACGCAGAAGCTGTAGGAGATGCCATCCATATCCTATTTCCACACCTTTCAAGGAAGTCCAGAAAGCAGATGGAACTTGATCCCAAAATGGTAGAAATCTTCAAAAAGGTTGAGGTAACTGTTCCTCTTTTTGATGTTATTCAGCAAGTACCTAAATATGCAAAATTCCTAAAAGATTTGTGCATACATAAGGACAAGATTAATGAATTAGAAACTATTCATTTAGGTAGTTCCATATCTGCTTTAATGGGGGGCATACCTGAAAAATGTAGTAACCCAGGTCCATGCATGGTTAACTGTACCATTGGGGGTGTAATATTTTCTGACTGCATGTGTGACTTAGGAGCGTGCGTGAGTATTATGCCTTTGTCTATATATGATGCTTTGAGGCTCCCTCCCTTAAAAAGGTCGGCAACTCATTTTGTGTTAGCAGATAAAAGCATTATTACAGTAGTTGGAATTGCTGAAGATGTATTAGTGAGCATTAAGGGGCTCACGTTTCCCATTGACTTCTATATCTTGGAGATGCTCCAAAATGACTCAGGAAAGTCGTCATCCATCCTGCTTGGAAGACCATTTCTGAAGACTTCGAAGTTTAAGCAGGATGCCTTTTCAGGAACCTATTCTTTTGAGATAGACGGCTGAGCAGTGAGCTTCAATCTGAATGAAGCTATGAAGCATCCTCCAGAAGATCATTCCGTCTTACAGTGCGATATCATTGATGAGACTGTAGCTGCAGTCCACCAGGAGGAAATAGAAGAGATGCACATGGAGCATGGTCCAAGTGTGGAAAAACCCTCTGAACACAATGAGGAAACCTTGCCATTATCACTAGCTCTAGAGGATCTAGTGCCCAGTCAAGAGCAGAAATTGGAGTTAAAGCCTCTTCCACCCCACCTCAAGTATGCTTACCTTGAAGATAATCAGAAGCTCCCAGTCATCATTGCAAGGGAACTCACTTCCTAACAAGAGGAGCAGCTGCTTAGTGTACTGAGAAGACACAAGAAGGCCACTGGGTGGAGCTTGGCGGATATAGTAGGCATCAGTCCTCAAGTTTGTGAGCACAGAATATACTTAGAAGAGGAAGTAAAGCCTGTCTGTCAACCCTAAAGAAGATTGAATCCCACCATCTTAGAAGTTGTCAAGAAAGAAGTGACTAGGCTACTTGAAGCAGATATTATTTATCCCATCTCAGACAGCGAATGGGTCAGCCCAGTACAAGTGGTGCCCAAGAAGTCTGGAGTCACAACAGTAAAGAATGAACATGGAGAACTCCTGACAACTAGAGTGCAAAATTCATGGAGAGTTTGCATTGACTATAGGCGTCTTAACCAAGCTACTCGCAAGGATCACTACTCCTTGCCATTTATTGATCAGATGCTTGATCGCCTGTCAGGTAAATCCCATTACTGCTTTTTAGATGGTTATACAAGCTATTTCCAAATTCATATAGCTCCTGAAGATCAGGAGAAGACTACTTTTACATGTCCCTTTGGAACGTATGCATACAAAATTATGCCTTTTGGCTTATGTAATGCACCAGCTACTTTCCAAAGATTCATGATGAGTATCTTTTCAGATCTTATTCAGAACTGTATGGAAGTATTCATGGATGATTTTAGCGTTTATGGTGATTCCTTTAACCTTTGCTTGGATAGTTTAGCTAGAGTATTAGACAGGTGTGTTAGTTCAAACCTTGTAATGAATTTTGAAAAATGTCACTTTATGGTAAAATAAGGGATTGTTCTAAGACATGTTATTTTTAGTACTGGTATTTCTGTAGATCCAGCAAAGGTAGATGTCATTTCTAGTTTACCTTACCCCTCCTCTATGAGGGTGATGTGTGGAAAACGGTCCAACACAAAATTCACTGGCAAGTGTACCGGGTCGCATCAAGTAATAATAACTCACGTGAGTGAGGTCGATCCCACAGGGATTGAAGGATTGAGCAATTTTAGTTTAGTGGTTGATTTAGTCAAGCGAATCAAGTATTGGTTGAGTGGTTTGTAATTTGCAAAAACTAAATTGCATGAAAATTTAAGGGAATGGGTAATTTGCATGAAATTAAAGAGAACAGAAAATAGAAGTGCTGAATCTTAAAGAACAAGAAATTTAAATGGCAGAAACTTAGAACGCAAGAAATGTAAATTGCAGAATCTTAAAGTTCAAGAAATGTAAATGGCTTGAATTATAACGGGAATTGGGAATTGGATTTGCAGAAATTAAACAAGGAAAAGTAAATTGCAATAAACAGAAAAGTAGAAAAGGAATTAAAATGAAACGGATCTCAACTGGAAATGTAAACGAACTTGGAGACGCATTCAACAGAGAAATTAAAATGAAAACTCCAGATCTCAGGACCCAAGAGACTAGATAACCAAGTCTAGATCTCAATGCCTTCCTAGATCCAAATTTAGAATTCAATTGCAAGAAAAGTAAAGGTCAAGCAGTAGAAGAAAGGAATTCAAATATTGATTTCTCAAAAAGTGCAGTAAATAAAACAGAGAGATCTCAGGGTGGGATTGAAACAGAATTCCTTCAATTTTCCAGCACCCAGGATTCAAGACAA
This sequence comes from Arachis ipaensis, assembly GCF_000816755.2. Classification (NCBI taxonomy): domain Eukaryota; kingdom Viridiplantae; phylum Streptophyta; class Magnoliopsida; order Fabales; family Fabaceae; genus Arachis; species Arachis ipaensis. The sequence continues at coordinate 34,173,770 of NC_029786.2, read as the reverse complement.
GTGTAAATGAAATTTAAAATAAGAAAACTAAGAGGAAGAGAATTCAATTCTCCTTCCCCATGACTCAGAATCTCCAAATAACTCCTAACCAAAAGCTCTCCCAAAACCACTCAACAAAACTAAAAGAAAAAGCTCTCTAAAAACTTAAATTCTAAGCTATTTATACACTCTCTTCAAATGATCTTCAAGCCTTGAATTGGGCCTTTGCTCTTGATGGAATTGGGTTGACAAAAGCCTCTGTTGATTGCTCTTGGAGTTGGAGAGAAACCCACTTGTGAACCGGGCCATGAACCATTAAAGCTTGAGTTAAAGTTTGAGGCAAACTTTGACTCAAGCTTTTCATATCAGCTAGCCTCCCTTTGCTGTCATCCACGTTTGAGCTAAAGTTTGAGGCAAGCTTTGGCTCAAGCTTTTTGTTCTCTCTTGCTCCTTGCCATTCCTTCTTTCTTCAACCTTCTTCAAAGCTCTTTTCCCCTATCATCAATCAATCAAAAACATCAAAGCTATGCCCCAAATCATGAGATTGTGTTTCTTTCATAATATATGACAATTATAGCACAAAATCTCATGAAAATACATTAATTTATCCATGGTTGATTGAATCAAAGGAAACATGAAATTCTACCCAATTGGCTTACTTATGGCTCAAGAAAGTGCATAAAATCAATTGAAAACAAAAGAAAAAGGCTAGTGAAACTAGGCTAAGATGACTTGTCATCACAACACCAAACTTAAAGCTTGCTTGTTCCCAAGCAAGAAAAGAATTATGCTCAAAGGTTCTTTCAATTAGAATGGATTTGAAGAATGACATGTACTATCCTATGAGTGAAGTGATTAAGTGACAGTGGGGTGAACTCTAAATTATATGCTCATGCAAGGGCTTCAGTGCTTACTAGTCCCTACATCTTGGAAGTCTTAGGTCTTAAGACTTTCATCCAAATGATATCATGGAGATCTCTCTATAGGTAATCACCTTGAAGCAGCTTATAGTTTCTGTGCTTTGGCCTTGACTCTAAGTGTCGTGTCTCAAAGCGGCTCTTTAGATAAGCTTTCAATCAATACTCCTAAACCAGTTGGTTTTAAGGTATTAGGTGTTGAAGCACCCCTTAGGATTTACTTGCTCAAGCCTCTCTCCTTGACACACTTCGACCACAAGCATTTACTAGGATAATAACACTTTGAGTTCTTGTTTCTTTCTTCTTTTCTGTCTAGTAATTGATGCTCAGAGCCTTGGGCCATGTTCTTTTTGTTTTGTTTTATTTTCTTTATATATATTTTCTTTATTTTCTTTTATTTGCTGCTTCTTGGATCAATAAATGTTCGAAAATCTCCACAATACTTCTTTGAACTCTATGTCCTGCCTATGAGCTCCCATGCAAGTTTTCATAAGCATGCAACCTCAATGCATAATCATACAACTAGAACCACCACTTCTCCTAATCTTTTGCTTGCCTCAAAATTGTTTAATTCCTCAATCCTTCTTTTCAAAGAACTATCATGTGGTGCCCCCCTTTTTTTTTTGAAATCTTGAGTGCACGCAAGTTTGAAAAGTGTGGTGTTGTGAATAATCAAGCATCTTACTTATTGAATTACAGAAAAACTATACTATGCAGATAGGCAGGGGTATTATATCACTTTCAATCATAGAAGTATTTGATATAAACTAATCACTGAACAATACAACCTTTTGGAATTTACTTGCTGTCCTCCTCCTCATCATCATCATTGCCGGTCTTCACATTCCTCTTTCATCTCTTTGATTGATGATGCTTGATCTTTCCAAAAGCTTGTATGATGCTCTGCAGTGATATTGAAAGTTGCTTGTTCCCCAAGCACTTGAAAAATGGTTAGCATGCATGATTTATTTGTGGGCCTTTGAACTTACTTTGGTGTGGGAACACCAAACTTAGTACATTACCAATGGTTCTCATGCATCAGATTAACCATGTGTGAAACTCTTTTTCTTTTTCAAAAGCAATAAAACTGAAAACTAGGAAACAGCAGAATAGTTAACTAGTTTATCTAAATGCTTGAGGCTAGCATATGCAGAAGGTGAGAACATATTTTATGATGGAATTTTGGTGGAACACCAAACTTAGAATCTTTTATTCTCCCTTAGATTGTTTTGGTGTGCAACACCAAACTTAGCTTCTTGCAATATAGATAAAGCTAATTAACCTTTTTATTAAAATAGCTATGAAAAGAAAACTACCTCAGGTTGGGTTGCCTCCCAACAAAGCGCTTCTTTATTGTCACTAGCTTGACATTCTCTATGCTTGCTCAGCTCAGATTTTGGACTTCCTTCTCCTTGTCCCATTGTCCTCCTAAGTTAGGCTTTGCTCTGTGGTGCTCATCCTGGATGAGTGATTCTTTTCCTTTAGCCCTCTCGCTTTCCTTCAAAATTGCTTTCCATTTCTCCCATTCGGCAGCTTTTTCATTGTCTTTTGTGTCATCTTTAGTAGCTTTGGGGAAAGTAGTTGCCCTCTTCTCACCCATTTCTGTGAGGTTCTTAGCCAGTTGTTGCATTTGCTTCTCAATTCTTCTGATTGATGCTTCCTGGTTCTTCATTGTCACCTCTTGATGTTTCATCATTCTCTCTATTAAGATCTCCAAATTGGTGATCCTCTGAGAGTCTTGTGAGATTGGTTGGTTGTGGAGTGTTGGGGGTTGGAAGGGTGGGTGGTGTGGTGGTATGTAGTGATTGTTGTTGGTATGGTGATGTTTTTGCAGGTTTGGAAAATTGGGGTTGTTGTAGTTGAAGTCCCTTTGTCCTTGATTTTGATGCTCACTTCTTCTCCAGTTGGAATGAGTTCTCCAGGGTGGATTGTACACATCACCTTGAGACTTGTGTTGGAACATACTTGCGGTATTGTTTGGATAATGTAATCGCTCATAACTTTGTTGCTCATGGTCAATTGCTCCAAAACCTTGTTCAGGTTGATTCCAACCGTGTGAGTTTTGAGTTAGGTTGTATGCATGTACTACAGCATTTCGCAGCTCATTGACTTTTCTGACCATCATATCTAGGTGTTGTAGAGTCTGCTGATGCATCTGCTTGTGTTGGTTCATAACTGCACAGACACCTTCAATTTTCTTCTCTTGTGTGAATGGTTATACTTCTGCCTTTGGTTTAACAATCCCCTGAGGTGGTTTCAACTTGACTAGGAGTTCACTCATTAGTTCTTCCCATCCGATGATGCTTCCTTGTGGGAAAGCTTCAAACCATTGAGCAACATCATTCATGGTAGTGAGCGGACGCTTCATTTCATCGGTTGCATTGTCATCTGGGGTTAGGGCACTACTCTCATACTGACTGGGATTCGTTGGGTTCTTCTCCATGATCTGCACAGTCACGGACAGTCCAAATGAAGATTGAATACATTCGTGCCCAAAATATGGTTAGAAGATTAGTTGACACAATGTGTCAAACAGTTGATAGACTTGAAAGATTAATAGAAGAAAATTGCTTCTCTCGTATATTCAACAAGCAAAAGCGTAAGGATCATACAAAGCCAGAGAAACCAAGAAAACTTCACTCTATTGCTAAAGTGAAGTTTCAGTTAGCTCAAGCAAAAATTCAAACAGTTAGTGGGTTAATTAAAAGTTAAAGAAACAGAAAAAAAAAGTGCTTGATCTAGATATCCACTTCACTTAATCATTGTCAATCTATTTCAATCCCCGGCAACGGCGCCAAAAACTTGATGTGTGAAAAACGATCCAACACAAAACTCACCGGCAAGTGTACCGGGTCGCATCAAGTAATAATAACTCACGTGAGTGAGGTCGATCCCACAGGGATTGAAGGATTGAGCAATTTTAGTTTAGTGGTTGATTTAGTCAAGCGAATCAAGTATTGGTTGAGTGGTTTGTAATTTGCAGAAACTAAATTGCATGAAAATTTAAGGGAATGGGTAATTTGCATGAAATTAAAGAGAATAGAAAATAGAAGTGATGAATCTTAAAGAACAAGAAATTTAAATGGCAGAAACTTAGAACGCAAGAAATGTAAATTGCAGAATCTTAAAGTTCAAGAAATGTAAATGGCTTGAATTATAACGGGAATTGGGAATTGGATTTGCAAAAATTAAACAAGGAAAAGTAAATTGCAATAAACAGAAAAGTAAAAAAGGAATTAAAATGAAACGGATCTCAACTGGAAATGTAAATGAACTTGGAGACGCATTCAACAGAGAAATTAAAATGAAAACTCCAGATCTCAGGACCCAAGAGACTAGATAACCAAGTCTAGATCTCAATGCCTTCCTAGATCCAAATTTAGAATTCAATTGCAAGAAAAGTAAAGGTCAAGCAGTAGAAGAAAGGAATTCAAATATTGATTTCTCAAAAAGTGCAGTAAATAAAACAGAGAGATCTCAGGGTGGGATTGAAACAGAATTCCTTCAATTTTCCAGCACCCAGGATTCAAGACAAATGTAAATGAAATTTAAAATAAGAAAACTAAGAGGAAGAGAATTCAATTCTCCTTCCCAAGACTCAGAATCTCCAAATAACTCCTAACCAAAAGCTCTCCCAAAACCACTCAGCAAAACTAAAAGAAAAAGCTCTCTAAAAACTTAAATTCTAAGCTATTTATACACTCTCTTCAAATGATCTTCAAGCCTTGAATTGGGCCTTTGCTCTTGATGGAATTGGGTTGACAAAAGCCTCTGTTGATTGCTCTTGGAGTTGGAGAGAAACCCACTTGTGAACCGGGCCATGAACCATTAAAGCTTGAGTTAAAGTTTGAGGCAAACTTTGACTCAAGCTTTTCATATCAGCTAGCCTCCCTTTGCTGTCATCCACGTTTGAGCCAAAGTTTGAGGTCAAACTTTGAGCCAAACGTGGATTCTCCCTTGCATGCTTCTTGGCCAACGTTGGCGCAAAGGTGGCTCCATTTAACCTTCAATCAGGGACTCCTCTTCATACTCAAATGGCGCTAACGTTTGACTCAAAGTTTGAGGCAAATATTGGCGCAAGCTTTTGATGCCTCCAGGGTGAAGTTAAGCTCTTCCTCAAGTTTGAGCTAAAGTTTGAGGCAAGCTTTGGCTCAAGCTTTTTGTTCTCTCTTGCTCCTTGCCATTCCTTCTTTCTTCAACCTTCTTCAAAGCTCTTTTCACCTATCATCAATCAATCAAAAATATCAAAGCTATGCTCTAAATCATGAGATTGTGTTTCTTTTATAATATATGACAATTATAGCATAAAATCTCATGAAAATGCATTAATTTATCCATGGTTGATTGAATCAAAGGAAACATGAAATTCTACCCAATTGGCTTACTTATGGCTCAAGAAAGTGCATAAAATCAATTGAAAACAAAAGAAAAAGGCTAGTGAAACTAGGCTAAGATGACTTGTCATCAGAGGGAAGTCCATTCGTTCCTTGGCCATGTAGGTTTCTACAGGAGATTCATTAAGAACTTCAGTAAGGTAGCATTGCCTTTATCCAGACTGCTGCAGAAAGATATTGAGTTCGAGTTCAGTGAGGATTGCATGCAAGCGTTTGATAAGCTGAAGATCGCCATAACTCAAGCTCTGATTGTGAGAGGACTAGATTGGAGCCAGCCTTTTGAGATTATGTGTGATGCCTCCAACCATGCGGTAGGAGCTGCGCTGGCTCAGCATGAAGGTAAGGATCCTTTCATAATTGCTTATGCGTCTAAAACCTTAGATGTTGCTCAGTCTAATTACACTACTACTGAAAAAGAGCTTCTTGCTATTGTTTTCGCTCTAGATAAATTCCGAGCCTATTTACTTGGTACTAAGGTAGTATTGTACTCAAACCACGTAGCTCTAAAGTATCTATTAGCTAAAAAAGAGTCCAAACCAAGGCTAATACGTTGGATACTGCTGCTGCAAGAATTTGATTTAGAAATTAAGGATAGGAGTGGTTCTCAGAATTTAGTGGCAGACCACTTGAGTCGCCTTGAGCACATTAAGGATGACTCCACTCCTATCAATAATGCTTTTCCTTTTGATAGCTTGCATGCAGTATCTGAAGTAGTTCCTTGGTATGCGCCTGTAGCTAATTATCTAGTTAGCCATACTTTCCCTCCCAATTTTACTAAACACTAGAGGGACAAGCTGAAAAGCGAGTCCAAATATTATATATGGGATGATCCCTATTTGTGGATGTATAGTGCTGAATAGGTAATTAGAAGGTGTGTGCCTCAATCAGAATTCCAGTCCATTTTAGAGGCCTGCCACTCATCTGAGAGTGGTGGACATTTTGGCCCTCAAAGAACAGCTAGAAAAATTCTAGACTATGGATTCTGGTGGCCCACTCTTTTTAAAGATGCTAATGTCTTCTGTAAATCTTGTTCCCCATGCCAGAGGTTTGGTAATATATCCAAGAGGGATGAGATGCCCCCAACAAATTATGTTATTCTGTAAAATTTTTGATGTTTGGGGCATTGACTTCATGGGTCCATTTCCAAACTTGAGCGGTTTCGTATATATCTTGTTAGCTGTAGATTATGTTTCTAAATGGGTGGAAGCAATTCCTACCCATACTAACGATGCTAACACTGTTGTCTCTTTTGTTAGAAACCATATTTTCTGTCACTTTGGATCACCACGAGCAATCGTGAGTGATCAAGGCACCCATTTTTGTAATAGGAGACTGACCGCTCTACTGAAGAAGCATGGTGTTATTCAGTAGATAGCAACAGCCTACCATCCCCAGACTAATGGACAAGCGGAGGTATCTAATAGAGAGATAAAGCGTATCCTGGAGAAGATAGTCAAGTCTCATAGGAAGGACTGGAGCACCAGGTTACAAGATGCACTTTGGGCATATCGAACAGCATATAAGACACCTATAGGGATGAGCCCCTTTCGCCTGGTTTATGGAAAAGCATGTCACCTCCCAGTAGAGATAGAACACAAAGCATTCTGGGTAGTGAGAGAAATCCACATGAGATTTGAGAGAGCCGACGCTGAACAAAAGATGCAACTAGCAGAGCTGGAGACCCTTCGCCTGGAGGCATATGATAACTCCAGACTATACAAAGAGAAGATGAAGGCTGTGCATGACAAGCACATCAAAAGGAGAAAATTAAGACCTGGAGAGCTGGTTCTCCTTTACAACTCCAGACTAAGGCTCATGCCAGGAAAGCTAAGATCCAGATGGGAAAGTCTCTACAGAGTGGAGAAGGCAGAGCCTTACGGAGTCTTTCACTTGAGTCATCCTTCAAGCTCTAAATTCATCAAGGTCAATGGACATCGCTTAAAGCTATACCATAGTGAGAAGATAAAGAAAAACAAGGAGCTAGAGATCTTCCTCTTGGAGGATCCACCAACGGTAGGAAACTGAGCTAGTGGACCGTCCAACTTAAGGACGTTAAAGAAAATTGCTAGGTGGGAGACAACCCATCATGGTATGATCATTCCATTTCAGTCTTAGTTTTGTTTTATTTTATTCTACTTTATTTTTCTTAGTGACTCTTCTCATAATCTCTGCATATAGTCTGCATTCTGCATTAAAAAAAAATGCACGCGACGCGCGAGCGTCGCTGACGCGTCCGCGTCATATGTGCATTCAAAACAAGGAAGAAAAGAAGTAGAGAGTCACGCGGGAGCATGGCTAGAGGCGTGCCTTAGGCACAAATATGCCCACGCGAACGCGTCCCTGACGCGTCCGCGTCACTTGAAAAATCAGCCTCCCACACGTGCGTGTCACCCATGCGCACACGTGGCCTTGCAAAACCGACGTAAAAAGGTGTATGGCAGAGAGTTATGATGGATTGGGGCTGGAATGGTGCTGGAAGCATAAACCCCATCACGCGTACACGTCATTTTTCAAAATTAGGCCATTCACATGTGCGCGTAACCCACGCGCATGCGTCACCCTAAATTTTGGCAATGTGCGTATGAAACAAAGAGTTGTGCGTATGCGAGGCTGCACTCGCGCCAATAGCACAAACCAGGTCACGCGTGCGCATCACCCACGCGCACGCGTCACTTGAAAATAGCGTGCTCCACGCGTCCGCGTCGCATGCGACGCCCAGTTTAACTAGACCTGCGCCAGAATTCCTATCTTTTCTTTCCCAATCCTAATTTTTTCTTTTCCTTTCTTATTTCTTTCTTCTTCCTTCTTTCTGCTTTATTCCTTCTCATTTTTTACTTTCTTCCACCTTCCTTTTCACATCCATTATCAAGGTTCTTTTCTTTTCTTCTTCCCTTTTTTTTATTTATGTTTTCTTCTTCTTTTTCTTTTTACTTTCATTATCTATGTTTTCTTTTTCTTTCTTTTTCTTTTGATTGGTGTTAGAAATTTAATTGGGTGATTGTTTTCCTCTATAATTGCTTGTGGATTATTAAGGAATTGGTTGACAATTAATATAACTTCTTAAGGGTTGTCAATACAAACAGGTTGTTAGTTTGAAACACTTGATAATCAAATTGGACATTTAATGCTTGATCTATGCTACCCATGCCTTTGCCAGCATTCCAATAAACATCTTGCATTTACTTGCCATAACATGAACTTGCTATATTTCCATTGATGAACTTATCACATGTAGTCGCGACCATGTGTTAACGACATCCTTCTTTACCGTGCATTGATTATCACTTGTACCATCCTCTTCCTTGCTCTAACCCTTAGCTTTAAAAGTTACTTTCCTTTTTCCTTTTCAGAATGGCCACCAAGAAAGGTAAAGAGAAAGCTACTCCAAAACTACCGGCAAGGAAAGCGAAGAGAGCGCCGTAACAAGCGCAGATTTACATACCTCAAGGAGCTGCTTGTTGGTAACCACCCACCTGAAGAAGATCCAGACACCCCGGACTCCACTTTATTTACCAGCACAGGGAGCCATGACGGTCCCGATTGTGGAGAAGTTGCTACCAACCCACCTTTGTTCCTGACTGATGGCACTGAGGACAGTGCCAAGCTTTAAGTGTGGGGAGGTCGGTCAGTACCTGACTTCCGGAGGTAATTTCTCTTTCTTAGGACCAATAAATTAGTTATTTTCCTTTTGTTAGGATAGGATAGATTGCATAGTAATAGATATTTGCATGCATGTTCTATTTGGTTGAAAAATAATAAGTTTCTTTTTAAGACCCTATTTTTGAAAAATTTCACTAATTTAAATCAGAATTTTTGTGTTAAACTTGTTTGAAGATTGTATTTGGAACATAAATGATAGCTAAAGAACACACAACCTGTGAGAATTGAGCTTAATTACATGGTTACATTATTTAACCATAATATTTTATTCTTGTGTGTTTACTTCTCTATAATTGTAATCTATATTTTGTTCCATCCTATATGTCCAATGTTTAATGTGTTATATGCATGCATATGATTGAGGCCATTATTTGATTATTAAATCACTTATCCCAAATAGCCTATCCTTCCAATTACCTTTGTTAGCCACTTTGAGCCTTTTAAATCCCATTTGTTCTATATTTTACCACATCACTAGCCTTAAGCGAAAAAACAAGTAATACCCCAAATTGAATCTTTGGTTAGCTTAAGATAGAGATTGTGTGTTAATCGAGTGTGGGAAAACTGTGGGAACATAGGTTAATAAGGGAATATGTTATGTTTTTACTTTGATAAAATATTAGGAATTTGGGTACCTACTCATGTGAGACAAGAAAAATTATAAATCCATGTGCATTGATAATGCTATGTTTACTTTTATTCTATTTAAAAAAATCCAAAAATATTTAATAAATAAATATACCCTCAGCTTTACCTTGGTCCCATTACAACCTTGAAAAGACCTCATGATGTTTGCATTGGTACATTAAATACTTGTTGATTGGTTAGGTAAAGAACAAGGTTTAGAAACCATGACTAGAGAAGAGTAGAGTGATTACCCTATACACTTGAGTGATTAGAGTGCACAGATACTATCAATAAGGGTTCAATGCTTGATTCTGTGTTCCCTGCTTTCATGAGCTGTCTTCTTACAAGTTTACTTGTTTTTACTGTATGAATTTTAATTAGTGATATTTGATTTATATTTGTCTTGAAGAACTTATTTACTTTTAACCAAGTAGGCAAAAATCATTCTAGCATATGGTTGCATTCACATACATAGGTTGCATTGCATTGCATGGGTCTTACTTTTTCCTACTCATTTATTTTATCTCCTTAAGCTTAGCATGAGGACATGCTAATGTTTAAGTGTGGGGAGTTTGATAAACCACTATTTTATGGTTTATCTTGTGCTAATTTGAGTGATTTTTATCAACTCTTCACCCACTTATTCATATGATTTGCATGATTTTACAATCCCTTCCTAATTTTGTTCTATAATTGAAAACTTGCTTTCCAAGCCTTTAAACTACCAAAAATTAATTCCCCTTTATACCATTCGATGCCGTGATTCGTGTGTTAAGTGTTTCAGGCTTCATAGGGCAGGAATGGCTTAGAAAATGGAGAGGAAGCTTGCAAAAATGGAAGGAACACAAGAAACCAAGGAGATAACCAACGAGCATCGACGCGCACGCATGGCTCACGCGAGCACGCGATTTGGAGAAATTCACAGCGACGCATGCGCGTAACTGACGCGTACGCGTGGACTGAAGTTCACACAACGACGTGAGTGCGTGCCTGATGCGCACGCGTGGCAAGGAAAATTGTCAAGCGACGCGCACGCGTGACTGATGCATACGCGTGACATGCGCGATCTGCAGAAGTAACAAAAATCGCTGAGGGCGATTTCAGGCCGAGTTTTGACCCAGTTTTCGGTCCAGAAACACAGAATAAAGCCAGGGAAAATGCAGAGACTCAAGACACATTCACACACTCTCATTACGAGTAGTTTTAGTTTAGTTTTCGAATTCTAGAGAGAATATGATGCCAGGGCATCATGGCTAGTTTTACTAGCCATTTTTTGTATGCTTTAGGTTGGTTTCATGCATTTTCTTAGGAAATAAGCAAGTATTTGGTTGAAAATGCATTCACACCATGATTCAAGCAAACATTGTGAATTTTGAATGATTTCATGAGAATTATGCATGAATTGAATGATAAAATGGATGATGCATAATCCCATGATTAAGAGCAAGACTTTGATGCACTTTGTTTGATTGATTTCAGGTAACAAGAAGCAGAGAAGAGCCACGTTAGTGGCTACGTTAGTGCCACTAACGTGGCCATTAACGTGGAAGAAAAGAGAAGCCCGAACGTTAGTGAGAAAGTTAGTGGCATTAACTTTGAAGAAGGAGAGAATGGAACGTTAGTGGTAAAAGTAAACACCACTAACGTTAGCGACGGGCAAGAAGACCCACGTTAGTCTCTACGTTAGTTACATTAACGTAGGAACTAACGTGGAAGGAAAGGGAAACGCCAACGTTAGTGGAAAAAGTGAATGCCACTAACGTTTGTGAAGGCTAGAACACCCACGTTAGCTTCCACGTTAGTTACATTAACGTGGGAACTAACGTGGAAGGAAAGGGAAGTGCCAACATTAGTGGAAAAAGTGAGTGCCACTAACGTTTTTGAAGCAAAGGAAGACCCACGTCAATGGCCATGTTAGTTACACTAACGTGGACATTAATGTGGGCAAAAGTCTCACTTGGCAGCCTGACCATGCCTTCTTCAAACAAGAATAACTTGAGCCACAAAGCTCCAAATAAGGTGATTTCAATGGCATTGGAAAGTAGGATTCCAGATCTTTCCAAGAATATATGGCACTACATGGTGGACACTGAATTTGAGGGAGAAAACCTGCCCCAAAAGTGCAAAGATGAACATGGTATCAACCTGTAGTAAGGCCAGCTGACCTCTTCACTTTCCAACAAGTGTAACTCGAGCTGTAGAGCTCCAAATGATGCGCTTTCAAAGGCATTGGAAAGTATACATCTAGGGCTTTCCAAAAATATATAATAGTATGAGGTGGACATTAAGTTTGAGCTCCAGAACCTGGCAATATTAACCCCCTGGACGCGGACGTTATTGGCACTCAGTTTTGCCAATAACGCCAGCCACTATGCCAGCAACCCTGTCCCCTTCAAAGGGGCATAACTTGAGTTACAGAGGTCCAATTGAGGTGATTTTAGTTGCGTTAGAAAGCTGACATTCATAGCTTTCTAACAATATATAATACTTTATAGTGGACATGAAATTGGAGCACAAACCATAGGCATCTTTTAAGCCCCAAAAACACCAACTGGGTAGCAAGTGTGACGTTAGCCACACTAACTTCAGCACTAATGCCACACTTGTAGCGTTAGTGTGGCTAACGTTAGCACTGACATTAGCACCTGGACCTCAACTTGATTCACTTTCAAGGACCACCCAACCTCAAGGAAGCAAGCCCACAAGTGTCAACCAATCAAGGCCACAAGAAGCATCTAGAATAGGAATTTTCATTTAATTGTAATTTACTTTTAATTTCATTTTGTAATTTAAGAGAGCCTATATAAGGGCCTTAGTTTTTACATTCAAACGGGAGACGGACATTCTAGAATGGGAGATTGAAGAGGGGTCTTCGGACTTCCTCCCCTCACACACTTTTCCTTCTCTTTCTTTTCTTTGTACTTTTTATTTATGAATTTTGAAGTTTCAATTTCAGTTTTAATCTTTATCTTTATTTTTCTGCACTTTATTTCATTTCTATTTTGGTAGAGCAATGATCAACTAACTCTTTTAATTGGGTTAGAGAGCTCTATTGTGATCCAATCGATCAATTGTAGTTCTGATTCTTCTTCTTCTTTCTTTTCTCTTGATTTTACTAGAGAGCTTTCGATCTTCATCCAATTGAGTAATTGTCTCGGAAGAGAAATTATTCATACTTGGATTTCCTCTGAATCTTGGAAAAGGAATGAGGAAGTCATGCTAGAAATGCTCTCTCACATTGGATTAGGTTGGGGGTTGGATGGATATTGTGACATTTAATCCTACCAATACTTTGATCTATGAATGTGTGTAGTAAAATCAGTGACCAAACTTCATCTCTTCCCATGAGCAATTAAATCAAGGAATTGGGAAATTGTACAATGGAGATTCCAATTTCTTTTGGTGATTATTATTTGAGACAGAGCTTTCTGCAGGAAAGAAAGGAGCATCCATCATATTTTAGTCAATCAAAATTCATGGGAAACTCTCCACCACCACAGAATGATTCACTTTACTATGCTCATGGTGGGTCGGAGTATCAAGAACATGAATTGGGGTACTTTCCAGAGCCACAAAATGGTCCATATTTTGGTGAAATTGATCACTACTCAGGTTGTGACTTGGAAGATCAAAATCAAAGAGATTCCACTCATTCATACCCCATTCATCAAGAGCCATCACCTCTCAATTATCCAACCTCACCTCCAAGTTTTACATGCCTAAATTCTTTATCATTTGAGTATGCCTCAGCACAAAAGTCTATCCCAAATCCATACAATTCATTTCACCATCCACAAAACTCAATCCACTACCCACAAGAGTCATACCACTTTCAGAACACACAACTACGAAACAACCAATTTCATTCACAAGCCAACCCCGACCAACCATTACAACCTACCCATCCTCCTTTAGATAAACTTGCTAGGATGGAACTCATCATTGAAGAATTCAAAAAAGGTAGAGAAGAAGAGAGACTCGCTAGGATAGAACTCCTCCTTGAAGAAATAATAAAGACAAACGAAGAGGAGAAAATAGCAAAAAGAGACCATGAAGAAAAATTGAGACAGAATGCACAACTCTATTTTGAAGAACGATTTATTGAAGAGCTGAGATTACAACGAGAGACCACTTCACTCTCTCCAGAAATAGAGGAGTTCATTCAAAAGTCAAGAACAAGGGAGGAATCAGAAGAACAAGAAAAAGAGGCAGCCATACCAAGTGAGATTCATATAAAGAAGGAGGAGGCTGTGAGAGTATATAAGCCCAAAGTTCCAGACCCACAGAGGTTACTAGGGGTAACAAAGGAACATGCAAACTCACTCCCAAAAGACTCAATGCAACATCATGTAGAAGAAAGGGAGGAAGTCAATCAAGGGAGTTCACACTACTCCAACAACAGAGAGTTGCACAAAGGGTGAGTTCATTGAACCACCAATTCAAGAAGCTCTTGATGAAAAGGATGCTCCAACCATCATACAACACCCAAGTACTGAAATCAAGGTGGTGAAGGCAATCAACATGAGCACTAAAAAGAGGATGGTGACCAAGAAAAGAAGGACAATATCCATGAAGAAGAAAAGGTCAACCAAAAACCATCCCACCCCTACCCCAACATGCAAGTTTACTCAAGCTAACAATAGAAGAAGGCTTGCTGGGGAGAGGCACTCAAAACAAGGGGCATTAACTGGCTCCTCTTTCCTCTTGAGGTCATTCCTCTTAACAAACTGGAAGAAGAGGAAGAAATTCATGAACAACATGTCAAGCTAATGACATTAAAAGAGCGCTTGTTGGGAGGCAACCCAACCATAGGTAACATTTTCTTTCCTTGCTTAGTTTACTTTCAATAATTTGACATATGATTGCATTCTAAGTTTGGTGTGGGAAGGGGAAGAATAGGAAGAAAAGGGCAACAACAATGAAGATGAACTACAAGGTGGTAAAGCTCCTTTTTTCTCTTACTTATTTCCAGCACTTTAAATTGCATGATTGTCTTCTATTTTCTTTGTATGCATGTGTGATTACTCCTTGTGAATAAGCATAATTTGATATTTGATTTGTAACATGTTGCTATGATATCATGATTATCATCTTGAATTTTACTTGCACCCAATATCTCTAAGAATGCAACAAAGAAATCATTCTTTTGAAAGAAAAATGTTGAAGAATTTTATAATCTTGGGGCAAGCAAAAGATTAAGAGGAGTGGAGATTCTGATTGTATAATTGTGTATTGAGGTTGCATGTTTGTGAAAACTTGCATGGGAGCTCATAGACAGGAAATGAAGTTTAGAGAAGCATTATGAAATTTCTCATACATCTATTGATCCAAGAAGCAGTAACAAAAGAAAACAAAAGAATAAGAAAAACAAAGAACAAGCCCAAGGCTCTGAGCATCAATTACTAGGAAGAAAAAGAAAGAAACAAGAACTCAAAGAGTTATTGTCCTAGTTACATGCTTGTGGTGGATTTGTGTCAAAGAGAGAGGCTTGAGTAAGTATATCCTAAGGGGTGCTTTAACACCTAATACCTTAGACCAACTGGTTTGGGAGTATTGATTGAAAGCTTATCTTAAAAAGCCGCTTTGAGACATGATACCTAGAGTCGAGGCCAAGATACAAAAAGAAAAGAAAAATGCTAGAAAATAAGTGTTGCTTCAAAGGTGACAATCTATAAAGAGGATTCCATAATATCATTTGAATGAAAGTCCTAAGATCTAAGACTTCCAAAATGTAAGGACTAATGAGCACTGGAATCCTTGCATAAGCATACAAATTAGAGTTAACCCCACTGTCACTTATTCACTTCACCCACTAAGGCATCATAAGCAATTCTTCAATACACTCCAATTAAGAGAATTCTTTGTGCATAGTTCTTTTCTTTCTTGGGGACAAGCAAGATTTAAGTTTGGTGTTGTGATGCCAGGGCATCATGGCTAGTTTTACTAGCCATTTTTTGTATGCTTTAGGTTGGTTTCATGCATTTTCTTAGGAAATAAGCAAGTATTTAGTTGAAAATACATTCACACCATGATTCAATCAAACATTGTGAATTTTGAATGATTTCATGAGAATTATGCATGAATTGAATGATAAAATGGATGATGCATGATCCCATGATTAAGAGCAAGACTTTGATGCACTTTGTTTAATTGATTTCAGGTAACAAGAAGCAGAGAAGAGCCACGTTAGTGGCTACGTTAGTGCCACTAACGTGGCCATTAACATGGAAGAAAAGAGAAGCCCCAACGTTAATGAGAAAGTTAGTGGCATTAACTTTGAAGAAGGAGAGCATGGAACGTTAGTGGTAAAAGTAAACACCACTAACGTTAACGACGGGCAAGAAGACCCACGTTAGTCTCCACGTTAGTTACATTAACGTGGGAACTAACGTGGAAGGAAAGGGAAATGCCAACGTTAGTGGAAAAAGTGAATGCCACTAACGTTTGTGAAGGCTAGAACACCCACGTTAGCTTCCACGTTAGTTACATTAACGTGGGAACTAATGTGGAAGGAAAGGGAAGTGCCAACATTAGTGGAAAAAGAGAGTGCCACTAACGTTTGCGAAGCAAAGGAAGACCCACGTTAATGGCCACGTTAGTTACACTAACGTGGACATTAACGTGGGCAAAAGTCTCACCTGGCAGCCTGACCATGCCTTCTTCAAACAAGAATAACTTGAGCCACAAAGCTCCAAATGAGGTGATTTCAATGGCATTGAAAAGTAGGATTCCAGATCTTTCCAAGCATATATGGCACTACATGGTAGACACTGAATTTGAGGGAGAAAACCTGTCCCGAAATTGCAAAGATGAACATGGTATCAACCTGTAGTAAGGCCAGCTGACCTCTTCACCTTTTAAGAAGTGTAACTCGAGCTGTAGAGCTCCAAATGATGCGCTTTCAAAGGCGTCGGAAAGTAGACATCCAGAGCTTTCCAACAATATATAATAGAATTAAGTGGACATTAAGTTTGAGCTCCAAAACCTGGCAATATTAACCCCCTGGACGCGGACGTTATTGGCACTCAGTTTTGCCAATAACGCCAGCCACTATGCCAGCAACCCTGTCCCCTTCAAAGGAGCATAACTTGAGTTACAGAGATCCAATTGAGGTGATTTCAGTTGCATTAGAAAGCTGACATTCATAGCTTTCCAACAATATATAATACTCTATAGTGGCCATGACATTGGAGCACAAACCAGAGGCATCTTTTAAGCCCCAAAAATACCAACTGGGTAGCAAGTGTGACGTTAGCCACACTAACTTCAGCACTAACGCCACACTTGTAGCGTTAGTGTGGCTAACGTTAGCACTGACATTAGCACCTAGACCTCAACTTGATTCACTTTCAAGGACCACCCATCCTCAAGGAAGCAAGCCCACAAGTGTCAACTAATCAAGGCCACAAGAAGCATCTAGAATAGGAATTTTCATTTAATTGTAATTTGCTTTTAATTTCATTTTGTAATTTAGGAGAGCCTATATAAGGGCCTTAGTTTTTACATTCAAAGGGGAGACGAACATTCTAGAATGGGGGATTGAAGAGGGGTCTTCGGACTCCCTCCCCTCACACACTTTTCATTCTCTTTCTTTTCTTTGTACTTTTCATTTATGAATTTTTGAAGTTTTAATTTCAGTTTTAATCTTCATCTTTATTTTTCTGCACTTTATTTCATTTCTATTTTGGTAGAGCAATGATCAACTAACTCTTTTCATTGGGTTAGAGAGTTCTATTGTGATCCAATGGATCAATTGTAGTTCTGATTCTTCTTCTTCTTTCTTTTCTCTTGATTTTACTAGAGAGCTTTCGATCTTCATCCAATTGAGTAATTGTCTCGGAAGAGAAATTATTCATACTTAGATTTTCTCTGAACCTTGGAAGAGGAATGAGGAAATCATGCTAGAAATGCTCTCTCACATTGGATTAGGTTGGGGGTTGGATGGATATTGTGACATTTAATCCTACCAATACTTTGATTTATGAATGTGTGTGGTATAATCAGTGACCAAACTTCATCTCTTCCCATGAGCAATTAAATCAAGGAATTGGGAAATTGTTCAAGCTTAGAGAGATTGGATTGCCAAGGAATTGGGATCCAATCACTTAAGATTGCCAAGGAGATCAATGAATGCATTGATTGAGGAAGAGATGAGAATGAACTTGATCCGGAGGATTGCAATATCTCTTGATCCCAATGTTCATTTTATTTTTAGTTCTTACATTTACTTCTCTTGCCATTTTACTTTTCTGCACTTTATTGCTTTCTTTACTTTTATGCCATTTACATTTCCTTGATTACTTATGACTCCAATATGATTCGTCTAACTAGGATAATTAATCAACTATTGATTGCTTAATCCGTTAATCTCTGTGGGATTCGATCTCACTCTTTTGTGAGTTATTAATTGACGACAATTCGGTATACTTACCGAGGGAGATTTGTTAAGAAACAAGTCTCCGTGCATCAGAATACTACTCCTTCCTCTAGGATTCTTAACATTCATAGTTTCAGAGTTTCATGCTTTTGCTTTTGGATACTGAGAATGATCATTACCTCCGTGGAAGTTTCATTATTCTAGTTTGTTTTCTTAATTTCTTTATTTTTTACTGCCCATTGACCCTGTTTGGATAAGTATGTTGCATTTTGAGATTTATTAATACAAGAACCTTTTTACTTTTAATTGATTTTTAATTATTGTCTATTATGTTTTTCTTTTATCCCCCTTTTAATTCTGTGAAGTTTATATTCATGATAATGGAGTAGTTCCCTAACTTGATTGGGAGTTGATTGAAAGGAGAATCTTGAGTTGGGATACTCAAGTGTTAATTCTAATGGGTAGTTGATGACTGACAACTCTAGTCTCTTAGTCTAATCCCTTCTTAGAAAAGGATTAGGACCTGTGACATAGTTGGTTAGTTAGTTACTGAACTTTTCCTTATTAATTAAGGGAAGACTAAGTAGAGCAACAACCTTTTATTATTAAACTTGAGAAATTCCAACAAGGATAGAAATTCCAATTAATCTTCTTCCGATCAAGGTTTTTAATTTAATTATATAAATTCTCTCATTAATTTCTGTTGTTTAATTTTACAATTACTTATTTTCCTGTTTCTCAAACTCAAAATTTATGGGAAAACCTCTAACCAATAAGCTGCACTCTTTTGTCAACTCGTTGGGAGATGACCTGGGATTGATACTCCCAGTAATCTTATTCTTAAATCTGTGATAACTCTTCTAAATTGACAAAAGGATTTTTGCTGGTTAAGAACTATACTTGCAACGCATTTTTATTATTAATTTCTTAATCGGCCAATTTCGCCACGTCAATCCTCAAAGAGGAGTACTAGCTGCCACCATAAAAGGTGGATTCGTTCTCTTTATCTCCTTTTGTTATTTTTCTGTTTTCTGTTATGTTTTATCTGTTCTCTTGTTCTTGTTGCATGATCATTTGTATTGATGTCTTAAAGTCATAAAATATTCCATATATCTCTCACCTTGCTTAAAAAAAGTTTTAATTGAAAAGAATTGAAAGATACATGAATTTTAAGTTTATAATAAGAATAGTTCATTTATTTTGATGTGGTGGTATTACTTTTATTTTCTGAATGCATGAATAAACAATGCATATTTGAAATTGGAATTTTAGAATGTTAGCTCTTGAAAGAATAAGGAAAAAGGAGAAGTATTATTGGTAATCTGAAAAATCTAAATAAATTGATTCTTGAAGCAAGAAAAAGCAGCAAAAAAAAAAAGAAAAAGCATGTTGCAAAAGAAAAAAAATTATTATGCATGCGAAAAAGAAAGAAAAAATGGCGAAAAAATAAATAAATAAAGAGAAAAATCCATTACTGCCCAAAAATGCAGGAAAAGGAGGGCAGATTGAAAAAGCCAATAACCCTTTAAACGAAAAGGCAAGGGTAAAAGGATCCAAGGCTTTGAGCATCAGTGGATAGGAGGGCCTAAAGGAATAAAATCCTGGCCTAAGCGGCTCAACCAAGCTGTCCCTAACCATGCGCTTGTGGCGTGAAGGTGTCAAGTGAAAAGTTTGAGACTGAGCGGTTAAAGTCGTGATCCAAAGCAAAAAGAGTGTGCTTAAGAAATATGGACACCTCTATCTGAGGATTCTAGCAAAGTTGAATCACAATCCGAAAGGGTTCACCCAGTTAAAGTATCTGTGGCATGTATGTATCCGGTGGTAATACTGGAAAACAAAGTGCTTAGGGTAACAGCTAAGACTCTAAAAAGCTGTGTTCAAAAATAAAAAAGAACTGAACTAGAAGAGTCAATAATATCATCTGGATTCCGAGTTCCTAAAGATGCCAACCATTCTAAACTTCAATGAATAGTAAAATGCCTGATGAGCGGATAATTTATACGCTTTTTGGCATTGTTTTTAGTATATTTTTAGTAGGATCTGGCTACTTTTAGCAATATTTTCATTAGTTTTTATGTTAAATTCACATTTATGAAATTTACTATGAGTTTGTGTGTTTTTCTATGATTTCAGATATTTTCTGGCTGAAATTGAGGGACTTGAGCAAAAATCAGATTTAGAGGTTGAAGAAGGACTGCTGATGCTGTTGGATTCTGACCTCCCTGCACTCAAAATGGATTTTCTGGAGCTACGGAACTCGAAATGGCGTGCTTCCAATTGCATTGGAAAGTAGACATTCAGGGCTTTCCAGCAATATATAATAGTCTATACTTTGCCCAAGTTTAGACGACGCAAAATGGCGTTCAACGCCAGATCTCTGCCCAATTCTGGCGTCCAGCGCCAGAAACAAGCTGCAAAGTGGAGTTCAACGCCCAAACTGGCACAAAAGCTGGTGTTCAACTCCAAGAAGGACCTCTACACGTGCAACATTCAAGTTCAGCCCAAGCACACACCAAGTGGGCCCCGGAAGTGGATTTATGCATCAATTACTTACTTCTGTAAACCCTAGTAGCTAGTTTATTATAAATAGGACCTCTCACTATTATATTAGACATCCTGGATCGTATTTTGATCCTGTGATCACGTTTTGGGGGCTGGCCATCTCGGCCATGCCTGGACCTTTCACTTATGTAATTTTAACGGTAGAGTTTCTACACTCCATAGATTAAGGTGTAGAGCTCTGCTATTCCTCAAAGAGTAATGCAAAGTACTACTGTTTTCTATTCAATTCATCTTATTTCGCTTCCAAGATATTCATTCGCACTTCAACCTGAATGTGATGAACGTGACAATCATCATCATTCCCTATGAACGCGTGCCTGACAACCACTTCCGTTCTACATTAGATTGAATGAGTATCTCTTAGATCTCTTAATCGGAATCTTCGTGGTGTAAGCTAGAATGATGGCGGCATTCAAGAGAATCCGGAAAGTCTAAACCTTGTCTGTGGTATTCCGAGTAAGATTCAATGATTGAATGACTGTGACAAGCTTCAAACTCGCGATTGCTGGGCGTAGTGACAGACGCAAAAGGATAGTAAATCCTATTCCAGCATGATCAAGAACCGACAGATGAATAGCCGTGCCGTGACAGGGTGCATTGACCATTTTCACTGAGAGGAAAGGATGTGACCATTGACAAGGGTGATGCCTCCAGACGATTAGCCGTGCCATGACCGGGAATTTGGATCATTTTCCCGAGAGAAGACCGAAAGTAGCCATTGACAATGGTGATGCATTACATAAAGCCAGCCATGGAAAGGAGTAAGACTGATTGGATGAAGATAGCAGGAAAGCAGAGGTTCAGAGGAACGAAAGCATCTCTATTCGCTTATCTGAAATTCTCACCAATGATTTACATAAGTATTTCTATCCCTATTTTATTAATTATTTTCGAAAACCCCATTACTATTTTATATCTGCCTGACTGAGATTTACAAGGTGACCATAGCTTGCTTCATACCAACAATCTCCGTGGGATTCGACCCTTACTCACGTAAGGTATTACTTGGACGACCCAGTGCACTTGCTGGTTAGTTGTGCGAAGTTGTGAACCATGGTATTGGCATCATGTTTTTGGCGCCATTACCAGGGAAAGAAAGAGCGATGAATTTTACATAATTGTTACTATTCAAAAGTAAAAAGCTACTAAGTCCCGCTCATCTAATTGTAACTGAGCTTCATTAAAAACTTTGAAATTTATTGTATCTTAATTTTCTTTTTATCCTACTGTATTTTTAGTTGCTTGGGGACAAGCAACAGTTTAAGTTTGGTGTTGTGATGAGCGGATATTTTATACGCTTTTTGGCATCATTTTCATATAATTTTTAGTATGTTTTGTTTAGTTTTTCTTAAGTTTTTATAGGTTTTAGTGTTAAATTCACATTTTTGGATTCTACTTTGAGTTTGTGTGTTTTTGTACAATTTCAGGTAATTTCTAGCTGAAATTGAGGAGCTAGAGCAAAAGTTTGATTCAGAGACAGAAAAAGCACTACAGATGTTGTACGGATCTGACCTCGTTGCACTCGAAAGTGCTTTTCTGGAGTTACAAAAGTTCAAATGGAGCGTCCTCAACGGCTATGGAAATCTGATTTCCAGAGCTTTCTAGAAATGTATAATAGTTCATACTTTGTTTCAGATTAGAAGGCCCAAAACTGGCGTCCAACGCCAGCCTCCTGCCCCTTTTCTGGCGTCCAGCGCCCAAAGAGCAAAACCCAGCGTTCAATGCCTTAGAGGCCTCATAGAACATGGATCTCATCAAATCTCAGCCCAAACACTCACCAAGTGGGCCCTAGAAGTGGATTTTAGCACTAAAAAGACTATTTTACCCTTACTATTCATTTGTTTAGTATTTAAGGGATTAGATTCATGTTATTCGTAACACTTTTTACCATCATTCATCATATTTTTGAATTCATCATTGTATTTTTCTTTCAGTATGAGTTTCTAAACCTCCTAGGTTGAGGGGAGGAGCCCTGCTGAGTCCTATGAATTAATAAAAGTATTACTATTTCTCTTCGATCTGTGTTTGGTTAATTCTAAGATGTATATTCATTCTTCAACATGATGAATAGGATGATCAGTGACAATCTGCTCTGTTCATCATACTAAGACAAACGTGCTTGACAAACACCCCTATCCACTTGGGTTCTTGTGAATACTTTAGTGGAAAGCATCGAACCACCAGCCAGCTTGATTATACATCTCTCAGACGGCTAATCCATGACTTCGTTGGGGACTTCTCGAGACACCAGTTCAGCCGATTTCTGGGGAGATTAGGGTCTCTGTGGTAGAGGCTAGAATCCAAAGATACAACATTCTCTGACCCGGAAGATCCAACCTTGTCTGTGGCGCTTTGAGTAGGATCATTAAGGAGAATGGACTGTACGAGCTTCACCCTCAAGCAGACTGGATCCACACTAACCCTGGGGTTCAGATCTGGAGGAGTATTGATGACCTCTCAATAAAGGCGTTGATCACATACAGCCTGCTATAGAAGAGATGATTCACAAGCAAAGGAGACAGTAAGACCAGAGTTAATCCAGAAGGACAAAGCAACTCCAAGCCTCATCCATCTCAGACATTCCTCTAGGTTTTAAGATTATCATTATAATTTCATCTTCCAAATCCAATTCTTCTATCTGCTTGACTAAGACCTGCAAGATAACCATAGCTTGCTTTAAACGACAATCCTCGTGGGATCGACCCTGACTCACTCAGGTATTACTTGGACAACCCAGTGCACTTGCTAGTACAGCTGTACGAAGGTGTGGGGATTCGTGCACCAATATACAACTAAAGTTTAAGGGGTAAAAGAGTAAAAATAGAGGTTTAGAGGTTCAAAATAAAGTTTTAAAATATAAAATTCACTTTGCTGAAAACAGGGCTTCGCGTACGCATGGCGGTCTCGCGTACATCGGGGTACGTTTTTCCTTGCTCACGTACGCATACACTTGCTCGGGTACGCAAGGCACCAAACCTGAAAGGAATGGTCGCGTCGTGTGCAGGTGGTCGCGTACGCAACCCCTAAAAACCCCAGTTCTCGCGTATGCTGATGAAAGAGAATTCTTGTATGGTTTGGAATCAAATAATGTTGGTGTTGTATTAATGGGTAATGGTTTGATGATACAAGAGGGAAGCTCGGTAAAAGCAACAGGAAGAATTGCTCAGATACCAGTAAGTGAGGCTTATTTGGGTCGTGTTATAAATGCATTGGCTAAACCAATTGATGGTCGAGGAGAAATTTCATCTTTCGAATCTCGATTAATCGAATCTCCAGCTCCTGGCATTATTTCGAGGCGTTCCGTATATGAGCCTCTTCAAACAGGACTTATTGCAATTGATTCAATGATCCCTATAGGGCGTGGTCAGCGAGAATTAATAAAAACAAGCATCAATTCATTGGTAGCATAGTCCAAACCAACAATGAATTCTCTCTATCAAATGTTTAGATTCAAATTATAATAGCCGAGATCAAGAGTAATTCAACCTCGGGTCATCTTCTTTAAGAGTTGCAATGAAATGTCATATTATTGGCTATGAGAGGAGAACATGGGGATTGTGAATGCAAGAGAGAGCAAGGAATTAAAATGGCAAGAAATTAGAGTGCAAGAAGGTAACTTAGCATGCAAGAAATTAAAGGTCAAAGCAATTAAAGGCAAGAAAGGGGAATTAAATGCTAAAAGAAACTCTTGGTAAGAAGTGGATAATTAGGGATTTCTATCCTAGTTGTGGACCACAATCATAGTAATTGTGTGTGAATTAATCCCAATTAGTCAACCCTACATCGAGGATAAGTCAACTAGGCATAATTAATCTCAATCCCTAAGTCCTAAGTCAACACTAGTGGGTCACTTAGAGTCAAGGAAAACCAAATTAATTAACAACCCTCATATAATGTGGAATGGACATCCACCACTCAAGTTCACCCAAACACCCAAATTCTCAACCAAGAGTGTGAGAAACTAAGCAAAAGCCCAACCAAGTATTTTGTCAAATACTTGGTGGGCATGTAAAGAAAGCATGGTAAAATGACAAGAAATAATAAATGCTACAACTACCAAGCAAGGAAAGTAAAGATAGCAACTCAATAAAGCAATAAATGACATAAAAACTTAAATTGCATTAAATGTAAGTTAAGATAACAAGAGTGTTCATAAGCATAAAAAACAACAAAATGAGAAATTAACATGATAAACTAAAGAGATTAAGACAATAAAGTAAAGAAAGGTAGAAGAAACTAGATCAAAACAAGAAGTAAACATAGAAATTACAAGGAAATTAAAGTAAAAAACCCTAGGTTCTAGAGAAAAGGGGGAGCTTCTCTCTCTAGAAAATGAACTACATGACTAAAATCTAATCCTAATTTCTCCCCCCTTCACATGGAGTGATGTCTTGCTTAATATAGGAAGAATCAGCTTCAGAAAGTCCAAAAACTGGGCTCTGGAGGCCCAGAAATCGCCCCCAGCGATTTTCATTAAATGAGTCACGCACTGGGACGTGTGCGGACGCACAGGTGTGTGCGTCCGCACACATGCTGATTTTCTTCTTGTGCGTACGCACAGGTGGTCGTGCTTATGCACACATGGTTTTGTGGCTCTTGTGCGTACGAACACTAGGTTGTATGCACGCACACTCCAATGTGTGCTTCTCCTTTGTTTTCTTCATGCTTTCTTCCTTTGTACATGCTTCCTTCCACTTTTGCCTTGCCAAACTTGCCTTTAGGACCTAAAATCACTCAACAAACATGTCATGGCATCGAATGGCATAAAAGTGGGATTAAAATCACTAATTTAAGCACAAAATAGCATGTTTTCACAATTAAGCTCAATTAAGGGAGATAACACAAAAGTATACTATTTGGATAAATAAATGTGTGTTTAAGTGATGAAATCCACTCAAATCAAACCAAAATATATCGTCAAATATGGATTCATCAATTTCCCCACACTTAAACAATAGCATGTCCTCATGCTAATCACAATCAAAGGGGAAGAATAAGGAGGGCAAGCAATTTATTAAATGCAACTACTTAAATGCATGAAACTATACTAAATACTATCTATACCTATATATCTACCTATAGTATCCTGTGAAATTGGTGAAAACAAACAATCAAATTTCTAAGCAAGATTATGGACATGTAGGGCTAAGCAAAGAAGTAATTCAATGCAATCAAAATCTAGAGAATTGATTCATTCATAAAAAGAAGCAACTTGCAAGAATCCATGATAAAAAGGGTGGAGACATAGAATTGAGTAATTGAACCCTCATTAGGTGTGTATACACTCTAATCACTCGGTGTTTAGGGTCAATTCACTCAAATCTCCTCTAATCATGTTTTCAAGGATTTGCTTTTCATCTAACAATCAACAAGTATTTGATGCATGTATGCAAGTATCATGAGGTCTTTAGAGGGTTGTAATGGGTTAGGGTAAGGGTAGGATGAGTATATGGCTCAGTGGACTAAAAGATTGAATCTTTGATTAGCTCAAGTACCCAACTCAACCTATATCAATCAACCCACAAAAAATGCATTCTAACCACCCATTACTTCTTTTCACACACACATTCATGCCTTAGTTCTATTCAAAACACATATGCATTTCTTATTCATTTTTTTCTTTTCTTTGGGATAATTTTTGTCCCATCTTATTAGTATATTTTTCCTTCATTTCATCTTTTTTTTTCTATTTCTTTTTTTCTTTTTCTATGAAAAAGCATATGGTTAAAGCAAATTAATACATGAATGTGCACCCATTTTCCCCAAATTTTCGATAATTAACCAAAACAAAATGTTTTTCTACCAATGCTTTCCAAAATTTTCCCCACACTTAAATGACACACACTCCTCAACCTAAGCTAATCAAAGAAGCAATTCAAGGTTATTCATGGTTTTTCGCTTAAGGTTGTGATGTGCTAACAATTAGAACAAAGGAGATTAAAAAGCTCAAAAGGGGTTAACAAAGGTAGATGCAAGGGTAGGTCCATATGGGTGAGTGAGTTTAATTCAAAAATGGCCTCAATCACGCTAAATACATTCAAGACATCAAACATCAGAAATAAAGAATCAAGCAAAATCAAGATTACAATCATAGAAGAGATATATCACACAATGAACAAAAATTGTGGTTATAATGTATAACCACTTATTAAAGCTCAAAGACTCACAAGGTATTTTGTTCTTTCTCTCTTCTATGTTCCACAAAAATTCATTCAACTAAGTTTAAAAATAATTTTCAAAATCAATTCAATAGAATGCCCTAAAAATAAAAATCTTGGAGATCTTTGTTGTTTTTTACCAAAATTATTTCCTATATGTATGTATGTATGTTGTGATGGATGCAATTTTTTAAAATTTTCTAGTTCTATTCCTAATTTTTCAATATTGCGAAAACTAATATGAACAATTAGGACAGAATTAAACTAGGTACTATACTATTCACATCATCCAATCGCAGCTTCTATCTATAAACTATATACTAAGAAAAAGATGCGAAATGCAATATATATATATACCGAAAGAAAATGCAATGCAATAGTTAAAAACACTCCAAATATGTACAAGGAACATAATAAAAAAACAAAAATAAAGTGCAAAGTGTTCGGAAAAAGAAAGTTTACACCCCAAAATGACGAATCCTCCCCCACACTTAAGCGTTGTACGGTCCTCCGTGCACGAACATAATCCGGGGGGATCTCGAAGTTCCTCCACCATAGGTTGGTGGATGCGGGGCTTAGGTTGTGTGGAAATCGCCAATGTCCTCCTCCTTTCCCGGCTCCTTGCCTTTATGTCTCATCCTCAAAAAGAGTGAATAAGGTATAATTAGGAATCAAAAGGGTGAAGGAGGGAGTAGATAAGCATCTAATTGAGGAATTTCGCATAGTGGTGTGGAATACACACAACAGCTGGTTAAAATGCCATCCACACAATCAAAAAGTAAGAATGAGTTCCTCAATTAAATGGCCTAAGATGCAAGCAATGAACGAGCATCAATTAAGCACATGCAAACTTAGGTAAGTACAACAAAAGTGAATTGAATGTAGGAATTATTGGATATTGAAGTTGTGCAAGTGAAAGCACAAGATTAATGTAAAATAGCACAACCAACAATAACCAATGCAATGATGAAGAGAACTACCTATTCATCCTTAAGAATAATCAAATAATCACATGGGAATGTGCTTGCTACAAAAAGTGACAAGTCTTGATAAGAATCAAGTCAAGTCAACTCAAACAAATGCAAAGCATTAACAAGGAGCAAATACCTTGTGATGTGATTACATTGACTTAAAAATCATGATGAACAAGCAATTCCATTCAATTCACTGAATTCAATATGTATTTGTTAAAAATTGCACCAAATAAGAGACAAAAAGTCAATTGTAAGTCAATTTGGTGCTAGCAACTCAAAGCATTAAACAACAAGTACATTATTGAAATTAGAACCATTCAACGGTGAACAATTCTTAATTAGAATGCCAAACAAGGATATGGTCTAACACATATAGTCGCGACAACACATTCATTAAACAAAAAGTTCATCTAGGAATTTAAACAAACACATGGAATGTAGTGCACAGATTCATCAATTCAAGCAAAAATTCAGACATCAACAACCCATAAATGAAAAATTGAACACTTGCAATGCAACAAACAAATAGATAATTAAGCAAAATTAAACTAAATAACCAAAATTAAATAAAAAAAACCAAAAATTAAGCAAGCAACTAAAACATAACAAAGAAGATTAAAACAAGAAAATTAAAAAGATGAAGAATAGAAAAGAGAGGGATAGGCAACAGTGGCACTTGTGTTAGCCACTGCGAATCTCACGGCGGTGGTGCTTTGCCGGAGAAGAGAAGTGATAAGCCACTATTTTATGGTTTATCTTGTGCTCAATTGAGTGGATTTTATCAACTCTTTACCCACTTATTCATACTATTTGCATGGTTTTACATTTGCCTTCCTAATTATGTGCTTTGATTGAAAACATGTTTCTTTGGCCTTAAGTTCCCTATGTTTAATCCTCTCTTATTACCATTAGATGCCTTGATATGTGTGTTAAGTGATTTTAGAGATTACAAGGCAGGAATGGCTCAGAGGATGGAAAGGAAGCATGCAAAAGTGGAAGGAATATAAGAAGTTGGAGAAATTGCTAAGCTATCCAGCCTGACCTCTTTGCACTCAAACAGCTATAACTTTAGCTACAGAGGTTCAAACGACGCGGTTCCAGTTTTGTTAGAAAGCTAACGTCCGGGGCTTCGATTTGATATATAATATGCCATAGTTGCCCTGACGCTAGGCGACGCAAATGCGTGCTCTACACGGACGTGTCGCAGTGGCAAAAATCAGCGTTGCAGATTTCTTCTCCAGCGATTTCTGGGTTGTTTCTGACCCAGTTTGCGGCCTAGAAAACACAGATTGGAGATTATAAAGTGGGGAAATCCATTCATTCATAAACATAAGCTTTCACATTCACAATTTTAGGAGTAGATGTAGTTTTTTAGAGAGAGAGGTTATCTCCTCTCTCTTAGGATTAGAATTTAGGATTTCTCTTAGTTTTAGGAGTGCCTCTCAATCCCAGGTTCAATGTTCTTTTTATTTATTTTTCCAATTTAATATATGAATATCCATGTCAGATTTAAGTTCTTTTGTGAATGCAATTCGAGGTATTTTCAGATTTAATTTTGCTTTGCTTTATTTATATGAATGCTTTTAATTTAATTTAGATATTTTTCCTTTTAGCTTTGGTTAAATAATTGGTGACTCTTCAGTTATCAAACTCATTGTTGATTGAAAATTGGAATTCTTCAAGAATTAATTCGAGTTCCAATAACTCTAACTTTTCCCAAGGAAAGACTAGGACCTGAGGAATAAAAATTAATTCATCCACTTAACTTACCTTCATAGTTAGAGGTTAACAAAGTGGGAGAAAAATTCAATTCTCATTACAATTGATAAGGATAACCAGGATAGGACTTTCAGTTCTTCATACCTTGCCAAGAGATTTTATTATTGTTAATCTATTTTACTTGTCATTTAAATATACCTGTACCCATTGCCCAAACTCCAAAACCCCAATTTACAAACTCATAACCAATAATAAGAACATACCTCCCTGCAATTTCTTGAGAAGACGACCCGAGGTTTAAATACTCGGTTATCAATTTTAAAAAGGGGTTTGTTACTTGTGACAACCAAAACTTTTGTAAGAAAGGTTGATTGTTTGGTTTAGTAACTATACTTGCAACAAGAGTTTACTATAAAAATTTTGGGTGCTTAGTGACTTGTTTTATTCTTGTTTTATTCTTTTGCATTGACATGAATTTATATTATCTCTCCTTCCCCACTCTCTTCCCCATTGTTGCAAATTTTGCATCATTGGTATGCCATGTGCTTCTATTATTTTCTCACGAACATGTTGAAGCTTCCATGTAAATGAGACCCTTATTATTTAGCATTAACACCCATATTTTATTTATGTTCTTATCTTTATTCTGGGTTACTTTCCTTCTCTTTCTCTTCTTTCAGGGTGGCCATGGAGGAAGGGAAAGCGAAAGCTTCTAACTGGGGAGACAGGCAAGTCAATCTGCACAATCTATAGAGAAAGACATCAGTTGGAGCAGCCCGTCCACTTGTACATCTTAGCATGCACCGAGGACGGTGCAATCTTTAAGTGTGGGGAGGTCGTTACCGATCTCCATGGGTTAGTTATTTTCTTCTCAACACCAATATTTTATTTAGTACATTTTTTACATTTGCATGTTTCATTACATGATTTTTTTTTTTGATTTTATGCATTTAGCTACTGCTTGGTTGAGAAATAATAAGTTTCTTTTTTTTAAGATCCTATCTTTTAAAAAAAAAATTCACTAATTTAAAATCAAAATTTTTTTTTGTGTAAAACTTGTTTGAAGTTGTATTTGGAACATGGTTTTTTAGTCAAAGAACACACAACCCGTGAGGTTTTGAGCTTATTTACATTGTTACATTATTTAACCATAAATTTTTATTCTTGTGTGTTTTCTTCTCTATAATTGCAATCTTTGATTTGTTCCATTCTATATGTCCATTATTTAGTGTATTTACATGCTTGCATATGATTGAGGCCATTGTTTGATTTTAGCTCACTTATCCCAAATAAGCCTACCCTTTAAATCACCCTTGTTAGCCACTTTGAGCCTTTTAATCCCCATTTGTTCTGTATTTTACCACATCACTAGCCTTAAGCAGAAAAATAATTAAATATCCCAATTGAATCTTTGGTTAGCTTAAGATAGGAATTGTGCAACAATTAAGTGTGGGGAAACTGTGGGAACTTGGGTTAATAAGGGAATGTATCATGTTTCTAATTTTGAATATTGGAAAATTTGGGTACCTACTCATGTAAAAACAGAAAATTAAAAATTCCATATGCATTGATATGTTATTCTAGTTTTTATGTCTCTCTAAAAAAAATAAAATAAAAAAAAAAGAGAAAAAGAAAAAGAAAAAAATATATAATATAAATAAATAAATAAAGGGACAAAATTACCCCAATATTAAGTTAATAAAAGATCAATGCATATGTGATAAAATTAAAGAAAAATTTATATATGAGTATGTGATACAAAAGTGAGAATTTTGGGTAGCTAGGCATGAATTATAATTATATAGAGTATATTTATGTTAGGTGAAATTTTAGGTTAATTAAAGATTCAATTTATAGCTCACTTAGCCATATATATACCCTCACCCTTACCTTAGCCCCATTACAACCTTGAAAAGACCTCATGATGTTTGCATTGGTACATTAAATTTTTGTTGATTCGTTAGATGAAGAACAAAGTTTAGAAAGCATGACTAGAGGAGAGTAGAGTGATTAACCCTAGACACTTGAGAGTTAGAGTGATATACACTATCAGTGGGGGTTCAGTGCTCAATTCTATGTTCCCTGCTTTCATGAGCTATCTTCTTATAAATTTACTTGCTTTTTATTGTATGATTTGAATGAGTGAAATCTGATTTGTTTTTGTCTTGAAGAGCTTATTTACTTTTAACCAAGTAGGTAGAAACATTTTGCATGTAGTTGCATTCACACAGATAGGTTGCATTTCATACATTCTATCATTTCTCTTCACCCCTTTATAGTTTCTCTTGAGCTTAGCATGAGGACATGCTATTGTTTAAGTGTGGGGAGGTTGATAAACCACTATTTTATGGTTTATCTTGTGCTCAATTGAGTGGATTTTATCAACTCATTACCCACTTATTCATACTATTTGCATGGTTTTACATTTGCCTTCCTAATTATGTGCTTTGATTGAAAACATGTTTCTTTGGCCTTAAGTTTCCTATGTTTAATCCTCTCTTATTACCATTAGATGCCTTGATATGTGTGTTAAGTGATTTTAGAGATTACAGGGCAGGAATGGCTCAGAGGATGGAAAGGAAGCATGCAAAAGTGGAAGGAATACAAGAAGTTGGAGAAATTGCTAAGCTGTCCAGCCTGACCTCTTCGCACTCAAACGAATATAACTTTAGCTACAGAGGTCCAAACGACGCAGTTCTAGTTGCGTTAGAAAGCTAACGTCCGGGGCTTCGATTTTATATATAATATACCATAGTTTCTCTGACGCTAGGCGATGCGAACGCGTCGTAGTGGCGAAAATCAGCGTGGCAGATTTCTTCTCCAGCGATTTCTGGGCTGTTTCTGACCCAGTTTGCGGCCCAGAAAACATAGATTGGAGGCTATAAAGTGGGGAAATCCATTCATTCATAAACATAAGCTTTCACATTCACAATTTTAGGAGTAGATGTAGTTTTTTAGAGAGAGGTTCTCTCCTCTCTCTTAGGATTAGGATTTAGGATTTCTCTTAGTTTTAGGAGTGCCTCTCAATCCCAGGTTCAATGTTCTTTTTATTTATTTCTCCAATTTAATTTATGAATATCCATGTCAGATTTAAGTTCTTTTGTGAATGCAATTCGAGGTATTTTTAGATTTAATTTTGCTTTGCTTTATTTATATGAATGCTTTTAATTTAATTTAGATATTTTCCCTTTTGGCTTTGGTTAAATAATTGGTGACTCTTGAGTTATCAAACTCATTGTTGATTGAAAATTGGAATTCTTCAAGAATTAATTCGAGTTCTAATAACTCTAACTTTTCCCAAGGAAAGACTAGGACCTGAGGAATAAAAATTAATTCATCCACTTAACTTACCTTCATAGTTAGAGGTTAACAAAGTGGGAGAAAAATCCAATTCTCATTACAATTGATAAGGATAACCAGGATAGGACCTTCAGTTCTTCATACCTTGCCAAGAGATTTTATTATTGTTAATTTATTTTACTTGCCATTTAAATATACCTGTGCCTATTGCCCAAACTCCAAAACCCCAATTTACAAACTCATAACCAATAATAAGAACATACTTCCCTGTAATTTCTTGAGAAGAGGACCCGAGGTTTAAATACTCGGTTATTAATTTTAAAAAGGGGTTTGTTACTTGTGACAACCAAAATTTTTGTAAGAAAGGTTGATTGTTTGGTTTAGTAACTATACTTGCAACGAGAGTTTACTATAACCTCTAAACCATCAATCTTCAGTTCTTCAAGAAGAATAAGAGAAGAAAAAGAAAGAAGAAAGAAGAAAGAAGAAGGAAGAAGAGAGAAGAAAGAGAACGGTAGAACAGGGCACTCTTTCTCATTACTGCCCAGAATACGACCTGTGCGGATGCACAGGGTAGTGTGCGTACGCACACCAGGGAAAAGAGAGGGTATGCGAGTGCACAATAGTGTGCGAGCGCTGAACAGTGTGCGAGCGCTGCGACCAGAAGATGTACGGCAGCCTGTGTGGACGCATGACGTCGCGTCCGGTCGCACAACAGGGAAAAGGGGGTTGTGTGCACACGCACAAGGGGTGCGTGTGCTGCGACCAGAAGGTTGCTAAAAGAGTGTGCAAGCGCACACGGAGGTGCGGCCGCACAGGGAGTAGTTTTTTTTTAAGAAAGGATCATGTGTGCGCGCGCACACAGGTCTGTGCGCGTGCACGTAAGCGAAGAGGGGTATGGGTGCACGCGCATAGGCTGTGCCAGCGCTGCGAACAGAGGGTAAAATCATGCGTGTGCGGGCGCACAGGTCGGTGCGCATGCATAGGAAGCAGAAAATAGAGGTTGTGTGTGCACGCACAGGTGTGTGTGTACGCACAGATGCCTTGTTTTGCAAAAAAAAAATTTCTTTCAAATTCTATGGTACCAAGCCTTAGCTCAATCAACATAAAACCCCAAAACATTCAAAACGTCACAAAATCATGATCCATATGCAAATTAACATATCTAAACTCGAAATTAAACGAATCCTAAACTAACTAAGACAAGCAATTATGCAATAAACTAAGACTATAAATAAAGAGAAGGGGTAAGAAAGGTGTTACCATGGTGGAGTGTCTCACACCTAGCACTTTGGTTTATTGTCCTTAAGTTGGACTTATGGAGAGCTCTCATCAAACCACCTTGAAATCCCACCCAACCTTGTATTCTCCAAGGCTTTTGAGGCTCCAAAGCTTATGCACCCAAATCTTGTTGTGAATTCCTTTCATTCCATCTAGGTAACAAGCATTTGAAATTTCCAATTCCTACAATACAAT
This sequence comes from Arachis ipaensis, assembly GCF_000816755.2. Lineage (NCBI taxonomy): Eukaryota > Viridiplantae > Streptophyta > Magnoliopsida > Fabales > Fabaceae > Arachis > Arachis ipaensis. The sequence goes on along the minus strand of NC_029786.2, from coordinate 34,139,627 downwards.
AGCAACAAAACTCACAATGCATTGGGTGAGAATTCATAGGAGAAAAATAAAATAAAAACTAAAGGTAATAAGAACAAATAAAATAAACTCCTAAGATTAGCAAAAACAAGCAATCAATCAAAAACAACTATTTACATATTAACATATTTACAATAGACAATAACCAGTACCATTACAACTCCCCGACAACGGTGCCAAATTTGATGAAAGAGAATTCTTGTATGGTTTAGAATCAATCAAAATCAAGCATCAATTCGTTGGTAGCATATTCCAAACCAACAACGAATTCTCTCCGTCAAATGTTTAGATTCAAATTATAATAGCCGAGATCAAGAGTAATTCAACCTCGGGTCGTCTTTCCTAGGAGTTGCAATGAAATGTCATATTATTGGCTATGAGAGGAGAACATGGGGATTGTGAATGCAAGAGAGAGCAAGGAATTAAAATGGCAAGGAATTAAAATGGCAAGAAATTAGAGTGCAAGAAGGTAACTTAGCATGCAAGAAATTAAAGGTCAAAGCAATTAAAGGCAAGAAAGGGGAATTAAATGCTAAAAGAAACTCTTGGTAAGAAGTGGATAATTAGGGATTTCTATCTTAGTTGTGGACCACAATCATAGTAATTGTGTGTGAATTAATCCCAATTAGTCAACCCTACATCGAGGATAAGTCAACTAGGCATAATTAATCTCAATCCCTAAGTCCTAAGTCAACACTAGTGGGTCACTTAGAGTCAAGGGAAACCAAATTAATTAACAACCCCCATACAATGTGGAATGGACATCCACCACTCAAGTTCACCCAAACACCCAAATTCTCAACCAAGAGTGTGAGAAACTAAGCAAAAGCCCAACCAAGTATTTTGTCAAACACTTGGTGGGCATGTAAAGAAAGCATGGTAAAATGATAAGAAATAATAAATGCTACAACTACCAAGCAAGGAAAGTAAAGATAGCAACTCAATAAAGCAATAAATGACATAAAAACTTAAATTGCATTAAATGTAAGTTAAGATAACAAGAGTGTTCATAAGCATAAAAAGTAACAAAATGAGAAATTAACATGATAAACTAAAGAGATTAAGACAATAAAGTAAAGAAAGGTAGAAGAAACTAGATCAAAACAAGAAGTAAACATAGAAATTACAAGGAAATTAAACTAAAAAACCCTAGGTTCTAGAGAGAAGGGGGAGCTTCTCTCTCTAGAAAATGAACTACATGACTAAAATCTAACCCTAATTTCTCCCCCCTTCACATGGAGTGAGGTCTTGCTTAATATAGGAAGAATCAGTTTCAGAAAGTTCAAAAACTGGGCTCTGGAGGCCTAGAAATTGCCCCCAACAATTTCCATTAAATGAGTCACGCGCTGGGATGTGTGCGGACGCACAGGTGTGTGCGTCCGCACACATGCTGATTTTCTTCTTGTGCGTATGCACAGGTGGTCGTGCGTATGCACACATGGTTTTGTGGCTCTTGTGCGTACGCACACTAGGTTGTGCGCACGCACACTCCAATATGTGCTTCTCCTTTGTTTTCTTCATGCTTTCTCCCTTTGTACATGCTTCCTTCCACTTTTGCCTTGCCAAACATGCCTTTAGGACCTAAAATCACTCAACAAACATGTCATGGCATCGAATGGCATAAAAGTGGGATTAAAATCACTAATTTAAGCACAAAATAACATGTTTTCACAATTAAGCTCAATTAAGGGAGAGAACACAAAAGTATACTATTTGGATGAATAAATGTGGTTTTAAGTGATGAAATCTACTCAAATCAAACCAAAATATATCGTCAAATATGGATTCATCATACGCATACCCTGCTCGCATACGCAAGACACCAAACCCGAAAGGAATGGCCGCGTCGTGGGCAGGTGGTCGCATACACAACCCCTCAAAAACCTAGTTCTCACATACATGAGACTCCAAACCCGAAAGGAATGGCCGCTTCGTATGCAGGTGGTCCCGTATGCGAATTCTGTGGGGTGGCTGATGAGCGGATAATTTATACGCTTTTTGGCATTGTTTTTAGTAGAATCTAGTTACTTTTAGGGATGTTTTTATTAGTTTTTATGCTAAATTCACATTTCTGGACTTTACTATGAGTTTGTGTGTTTTTCTGTGATTTCAGGTATTTTCTGGCTGAAATTGAGGGATTTGAGCAAAAATCAGATTCAGAGGTTGAAGAAGGACTGCTGATGCTGTTGGATTCTGACCTCCCTGCACTCAAAATGAATTTTCTGGAGCTACAGAACTCAAAATGGTGCGCATCCAATTGCGTTGGAAAGTAGACATCCAGGGCTTTCCAGCAATATATAATATTTTATACTTTGCCCAAGTTTAGATGACGCAAACTGGCGTTCAACGCCAGTTCTCTGCCCAATTCTGGCGTCCAGCGCCAGAAATAAGTTGCAAAGTGGAGTTCAACGCCCAAAATGGCACAAAAGCTAGCGTTCAACTCCAAGAATGACCTCTCCACGTGTA
>NC_029786.2:34135466-34137122 GCF_000816755.2 Arachis ipaensis | reverse complement strand
AGTTTTTGGCGCCGTTGCCGGGGATTGTTCGAGTTTGGACAACTGATGGTTCATCTTGTTGCTCAGATTGGGTAACTTTCTTTTCGTTTTCTTTTCAAAAAATTTTCAAAAATTTTTCAAAAAAAATCTTTCAAAAATTTCTCCTTTGTTTTCGAAAAAAAAAAAATAAATAAATAAATAAATAAATAAATTTTAAAATAAAAATGTTTTCAAAAATATATTTTTCTTCAGAATTTTTAAGAATGAATTCTAGTGTTTCATGAAGCATGTTGAAGCCTGGCTGGCTGTAGGGAATGTCAGGCGTGTCATGTCTGAGTTACATGCTAAAGCTTGGCTGGCTATTAAGCCATGCCTGACCCTTTGATTGGAGCTTTAGACTAAAGCGCATAAGATTCCTGGAATTCATATTAAAAATTTTTGAATCCTTATTTTTCTTTTTCAAAATGATTTTCGAAAAAATTAAAAGAAAATACAAAAAAATCATAAAATCATAAAATTCAAAAATATTTCATGTTTCTTGTTTGAGTCTTGAGTCAAGTTGAAAGTTTGGTGTCAATTGCATATTCATCTTGCATTTTTCGAAAATTCATGCATTCATAGTGTTCTTCATGATCTTCAAGTTGTTCTTGGTAAGTCTTCTTGTTTGATCTTGATGTTTTCTTGTTTTGTGTCTTTTCTTATTTTTCATGTGCATTTTTGCATTCATAGAGTCTAAACATGAAAGATTTCTAAGTTTGGTGTCTTGCATGTTTTCTTTGCATTAAAAATTTTTCAAAAATAAGTTTTGATGTTCATCATGACATTCAAAGTATTCTTGGTGTTCATCTTGACATTCATAGCATTCTTGCATGCATTCATTGTTTTGATCTAAAAATTTCATGCATTGCATCATTTTAGTGTTTTTCTCTCTCATCATAAAAATTCAAAAAAAATCAAAAAAATATCTTTCCCTTTTTCTCTCTTAAAATTTCGAAAATTAGATTTGACTTTTTCAAAAATTTTTAAAATCTAGTTGTTTTTATGAGTCAAGTCAAATTTTCAATTTGAAAATCTTATCTTTTTCAAAATCTTTTTCAAAAATCAAATCTTTTTTATTTTTCTTAGTTATTTTCGAAAATAACATCATCAATTAATGTTTTGATTCAAAAATTTCAAGTTTGTTACTTGCTTGTTAAGAAAGATTCAAACTTTGAGTTCTAGAATCATATCTTGTGATTTCTTGTAAATCAAGTCATTAATTGTGATTTTAAAAATCAAATCTTTTTCAAAACTAATTTCAATCATATCTTTTCAAAAATATCTTTTTATCTTATCTTTTTCAAACTCATACCTTTTTTTAAAAAATCTGATTTTAAAATATCTTCTCTAACTTCTTATCTTCTTATCTTTTCAAAATTGATTTTTAAATTTGTTTCAACTAACCAACTAACTTTTTGTTTGTTTCTTATCTTTTTCAAAACTACCTAACTAACTCTCTCTCTCTCTCTAATTTTCGAAAATATCTTCCCTCTCTTTCAAAATTTCTTTTTAATTAACTAATTATTTTAATTTTTTATTTTAATTTTCGAAAATTACTAACCTTTTTCAAAAACCATTTTCGAAAATCACTAACTCTTTTTCAAAAAATTATTTTCGAAAATCCTTCTCCCTCATCTC
>NC_029786.2:34134872-34135124 GCF_000816755.2 Arachis ipaensis | reverse complement strand
GCATAAGGCATAAGCAAAGACAAGAATATTCTTGTTGAAGCAGATCCAGAACCTGAAAGGACTCTAAAGAGGAAACTAAGAGAAGCTAAATTACAACAATCCAGAGATAACCTTTCAGAAATTTTGGAACAGGAAGAGGAGATGGCAGCCGAAAATAATAATAATGCAAGGAGGATGCTTGGTGACTTTACTGCACCAAATTCCAATTTACATGGAAGAAGCATCTCCATTCCTGCCATTGGAGCAAACAAC
>NC_029786.2:34133865-34134776 GCF_000816755.2 Arachis ipaensis | reverse complement strand
TCTTGAAATTGATACTCTGAATGCCATATTGGCTCAAAACAAAATATTGACTCAGCAAGTCAATATGATTTCTCAGAGTCTTAATGGAATGCAAGCTGTATCCAACAGTACTCAAGAGGCATCTTCTGAAGAATAAGCTTATGATCCTGAGAACCCTGCAATAGCCGAGGTAAATTACATAGGTGAACCTTATGGAAACACCTATAACCCATCATGGAGAAATCATCCAAATTTCTCATGGAATGATCAAAAGCCTCAACAAGGCTTTAATAATGGTGGAAGAAACAGGTTTAACAATAGTAAACCTTTTCCATTATCCACTCAGCAACAGACAGAGAACTCTGAACAAAATACCTCTAATTTAGCAAACTTAGTCTCTGATCTATCCAAGGCCACTGTAAGTTTCATGAATGAAATAAGGTCCTCCATTAGAAATTTGAAAGTACAAGTGGGCCAGCTGAGTAAAAGGATCACTGAAATCCCTCCTAGTACTCTCCCAAGCAATACAGAAGAAAATCCAAAAGGAGAGTGCAAGGCCATTGAATTAATCACCATGGCCGAACCTGTAATGGTGGGAGAGGACGTGAATCCCAAGGAGGAAGACCTCCTGGGATGTCCAGTGATCAATAAGGAGTTTCCCTCTGAGAAACCAAAGGAATCTGAGGCTCATCTAGAGACCATAGAGATTCTATTAAACCTCCTTATGCCATTCATGAGCTCTGATAAGTATTCCTCTTCTGAAGAGAATGAGGATGTCACTGAGGAGCAAGTCACCAAGTACCTTGGTGCAATCATGAAGCTGAATGCCAAATTATTTGGCATTGAGACTTGGGAAGATGAACCTCCCTTGTTCACCAATGAACAAAGTGATCTGGATCAACTGACATTGCCTCAGAAGAAACAGGATCCTG